>NC_141878.1:94558409-94712045 GCF_056163025.1 Triticum urartu | reverse complement strand
GTTCCGGCACCCTACCGGAGGGGGCAATTCCTCTCCAGTGGCCATCTTCATCATCCCGGTGCTCTCCATGACGAGGAGGAAGTAGTTCTCCCTCGGGGCTAAGGGTATGTACCAGTAGCTATATGTTTGATCTCTCTCTCTCTCTCGTGTTCTTGAGATGATACGATCTTGATGTATCGCGAGCTTTGCTATTATATTTGGATCCTATGATGTTTCTTCCCCCCTCTACTCTCTTGTAATGGATTGAGTTTTCCCTTTGAAGTTATCTTATCGGATTGAGTCTCTAAGGATTTGAGAACACTTGATGTATGTCTTGCCGTGCTTATCTGTGGTGACAATGGGATATCACGTGATCCACTTGATGTATGTTTTGGTGATCAACTTGCGGGTTCCACCCATGAACCTATGCATAGGGGTTGGCACACGTTTTCATCTTGACTCACCGGTAGAAACTTTGGGGCACTCTTCGAGGTCCTATGTGTTGGTTGAATAGATGAATCTGAGATTGTGTGATGCATATCGTATAATCATACCCACGGATACTTGAGGTGACATTGGAGTATCTAGGTGACATTAGGGTTTTGGTTGATTTGTGTCTTAAGGTGTTATTCTAGTACGAACTCTAGGGTTGTTTGTGAAACTTACAGGAATAGCCCAACGGATTGATTGGAAAGAATAACTTTGAGGTGGTTTCGTACCCTACCATAATCTCTTCGTTTGTTCTCTGCTATTAGTAACTTTGGAGTGACTCTTTGTTGCATGTTGAGGGATAGTTATGTGATCCAATTATGTTATTATTGTTGAGAGGACTTGCACTAGTGAAAGTATGAACCCTAGGCCTTGTTTCAACACATTGCAATACCGATTACGCTCACTTTTACCATTCGCTACCTTGCTGTTTTTGTATTTTCATATTACAAAAACTATTATCTACTATCCATATACCACTTGTATCACCATCTCTTCGCCGAACTAGTGCACCTATACAATTTACCATTGTATTGGCTGTGTTGGGGACACAAGAGACTCTTTGTTATTTGGTTGCAGGGTTGCTTGAGAGAGACCATCTTCATCCTACGCCTCCTACGGATTGATAAACCTTAGGTCATCCACTTGAGGGAAATTTTCTACTGTCCTACAAACCTCTGCACTTGGAGGCCCAACAACGTCTACAAGAAGAAGGTCGTGTAGTAGACATCAAGCTCTTTTATGGCACCGTTGCTGGGGAGGTGAGTGCTTGAAGGTATATCTTTAGATCTTGCAATTGAGTCTTTTAGTTTCTTGTTTTATCACTAGTTTAGTTTATAAAAGAAAATTACAAAAAATATGGAATTAAGTTTGCCTCATACGCTTCATCTTTTTAATATCTTTCGTGAGTATGATGGAAAGGAAAATTGTGCCAAAGTGTTAGAAGAAGAATGCATTAGAATGTTTGGCACTAAATCTTTGAATGATGAGCATGATTGCAATTTTGTTAGTATGAACTCCTGGAATATCCATGGTACTAATGATGATTGCACTAGTGATGATGAAAATGTCCCCTATAAACATGTCAATTTTTGTGGAGTGCATTGGGTTTGTAAGTACACACCAAATAGGGAAGATAGATATTGCAAGAGGCATAAGTACTTAGAAACTAAACCGTTGCAAGAAAGGCTAGATGATTGTGCTGAAAAATTAAATTTTCTTGGCCATACTTGTGGACTTTGCAATGAACAGGGTCATTTAGCTATCCGATGCAAATTGTTTCATGATCTAACCGTGTCCAAAAATTGTGATGACTTGATTTTCCTTGCACATTATAATGAACTTAGTTTGCTTATGGGTTACGAAGAAATGAAACGTATAACTAACTATCTCCCAGAATTTTCCCGTTATAAACTTCTTGGTTTTGACCTAGAGGATATTTATATGTATTGTGCGGTGAATTGCATTGATAATCCTTATATTGGCAATTACATAAAGAAATAAAACAAATAGAAGATGAAGATAATACTAATGAAAGGGAAGAGACTTCCCAATACCCACCTATTATTTCTTATGATGAATCAGGTAACGAGGAGGAGCCTCCTATTCAACCAATCTCATTAATAAGGAGCTCCAAAACAAGGATTGAACCCACACATGATGTGGTGAAGAATAATAACAGAAAAAGGAAGAGAGGTCAAAAGATATCTCTCCCAAATAATGTTTCTCCTATTACTATTGTGCCTCATGAAAACATAATTGTGGAAGATAATGATACTTCTTATGATCTTGAAAATCTTTTTGGCACTTGCTTGGAAGAATATGATATTTGCTATACTATTGGTGCTATCCATACTATTGATGATGAGAGTGATTATGCTTATGATATGAAAAGGCCCAAGCTTGGGGATGCTATGTTTGAAGAAGATGATATTTTTAGTCTCCCAAGTTTTGATATGCAAATTTATAACGATGATAGCATGCCTCCTACTTATGATAATTATTGAGATGATACTTATGCTATAAAGAGTAGTGATGATTATATTTATAAAAATTGTCATGATTATGATTACCCTTTTTCTGAACACTACTCTTTTAACGTGGAAACAATTTATAGTATTCGAGTCTCTTATGATACTCCCACTATTCCGATTGAGAAGAATTTTGCTTATGTGGAGAGTAGTAAATTTTCTATGCTTGTAGGTCACGAAAGCAATGCTTTATGTGATGGTTATATTGTTGAATTCATTCATGATGCTACTGAAAATTATTATGAGGGAGGAACATGTGCTTGTAAGAATTGCAACAATATCAGGTTTCCTCTCTATGTGCTTAAAGTTTTGAAGGTATGCTTGTTTTGCCCTCCTATGCTAGTTGATTATTGTTCCCATAAGTTGTTTGCTCACAAAATCCCTATGCATAGGAAGTGTTTTAGGCTTAAATGTGCTAGTTATATTCTTCATGATGTTCTCTTTATATTTCAATTCTTATCTTTTATGTGAGCATCATTGAAATCATCATGCCTAGCTAGGGGCGTTAAACGATAGTGCTTCTTGGGAGGCAACCCAACTTTATTTTTGTCCCTTGCTTTTTGCTCCTGTTTAGTAATAAATAATTTATCTAGCCTCTGTTTTTATTGAGTTTTTATGTCTTAATTAGTGTTTGTGCCAAGTAGAACCGTTGTGAAGACTTGGGGAAAGTGTTTTTGATCTTGCTGTAAAAAACAGAAACTTTAGCGCTCACGAGAATGGCTCCCATTTTTATTTGGAAAGTTATATTTAGTTAATTCTTTTTGCAGATGATTAATAGATAAATTCCTCACGTCCAGATATTTATTTCAGAATTTTTGGGGTTCCATAAGTTTTCGTTAGTAACAGATTACAACAGACTGTTATGTTTTTGACAAATTCTGTTTTTTGTGTGTTGTTTACTTATTTTGATGAATCTATGGCTAGTAAAAGAGTTTATAAACCATAGAGAAGTTGGAATACAGTAGTTTTAACACCAATATAAATAAATAATGATTTCATTACATTACCTTGAAGTGGTGTTTTGTTTTCTTTCGCTAACGGAGCTCATGAGTTTTCTGTTAAGTTTTGTGCTGTGAAGTTTTCAAGTTTTGGGTAAAGATTCGATGGACTATGGAATAAGGAGTGGCAAGAGCCTAAGCTTGTGGATGCCCAAGGCACCCCAAGGTAATATTTAAGGACAACCAAGAGCCTAAGCATGGGGATGCCCCGGAAGGCATCCCCTCTTTCATCTTCATTCATCGGTAACTTTACTTGGAGCTATATTTTTATTCACCACATGATATGTGTTTTGCTTGGAGCATCATTTTATTTTATTTAGTTTTGCTTGCTGTCTGAATAAAATACCAAGATCTGAAATTATTAAATGGTAGAGAGTCTTCACATAGTTGCATAATTATTCGACTACTCATTGATCTTCATTTATATCTTTCGGAGTAATTTGTCATTTGCTCTAGTGCTTCACTTATATCTTTTTAGAGCACGGTGGCGGTTTTATTTTATAGAAATAGATGAACTCTCATGCTTCGCTTATATTATTTTGAGAGTCTTTAGAACAGCATGGTAATTTGCTTTGGTTATGAAATTAGACCTAAATATGATGGGCATCCAAGAGGAATATACTCCCTCCGTTCCTAAATATGGGGTGTATAGTTTTTGGCACGAAAATTAAAGAACGCACGTGGAGTGAAAATTTCACAAGTTTTGGGCGAGATTACACCTGACTAATTGACATGAGAAAATAGAGGAGTTTGCCTAATATAAGTAAATGTAATCAAATCCCTAAAAAAATTATTCAAACGAGTGGTGCAACGCAAGACACCTTATATTTCGAACTTTTTCTAAAAAATCTATACACCTTATATCAAGGAACAGAGGGAGTAATAAAAACTTTCATATAGAGTGCATTGAATACTATGAGAAGTTTGATACTTGATAATTGTTTTGAGATATGAAGATGGTGATATTAGAGTCATGCTAGTTGAGTAGTTGTGAATTTGATAAATACTTGTGTTGAAGTTTGTGATTCTCGTAGCATGCACGTATGGTGAACCGTTATGTGATGAAGTCGGAGCATGATTTATTTATTGATTGCCTTCCTTATGAGTGGCGGTCGGGGACGAGCGATGGTCTTTTCCTACCAATCTATCCCCCTAGGAGCATGCGCGTAGTACCTTGTTTCGATAACTAATAGATTTTTGCAATAAGTATGTGAGTTCTTTATGACTAATGTTGAGTCCATTGAATATACGCACTCTCACCTTTCCACCATTGCTAGCCTCTCTAGTACCGCGCAACTTTCGCCGGTACCTTAAACCCACCATATACCTTCCTCAAAAGAGCCACCATACCTACCTATTATGGCATTTCCATAGCCATTCCGAGATATATTGCCATGCAACTTTCCATCATTCCATTTATTATGACACGCTTCATCATTGTCATATTGCTTTGCATGATCATGTAGTTGACATCGTATTTGTGGCAAAGCCACCGTTCATAATTCTTTCATACATGTCACTCATGAGTCATTGCACATCCCGGTACACCGCCCGAGGCATTTGTATAGAGCCATATCTTGTTCTAAGTATCGAGTTGTAATTCCTGAGTTGTAAGTAAATAAAAGTGTGATGATCATCATTATTAGAGCATTGTCCCAGTTAGGAAAGGATGATGGAGACTATGATTCCCCCACAAGTCGGGATGAGACTCTGGACGAAAATAAATCAATAAAAGAGGCCAAAGAAGCCCAAATAAAAATAATAATAATAATAATAATAAGAGAAAAGAGGCCATAAAAAAGAGAAGGCCCAAATAAAAAATAAAAAAATGAGAAAAAAAGAGAGAAGGGACAATGTTACTATCCTTTTACCACACTTGTGCTTCAAAGTAGCACCAAGATCTTCATGATAGACAGTCTCTTATGTTGTCACTTTCATATACTAGTGAGAAATTTTCATTATAGAACTTGGCTTGTATATTCCAATGATGGGCTTCCTCAAAATGTCCTAGGTGTTCGTGAGCAAGCAAGTTGGATGCACACCCACTTAGTTTTTTTTGAGCTTTCATACACTTATAGCTCTAGTGCATCCGTTGCATGGCAATCCCTACTCACTCACATTGATATATATTAATGGGCATCTCCATAGCCTGTTGATACGCCTAGTTGATGTGAGACTATCTTCTCCTTTTTGTCTTCTCCATAACCACCATTCTATTCCACCTATAGTGTTATGTCCATGGCTCACGCTCATGTATTGTGTGAAGATTGAAAAAGTTTGAGAACATCAAAAGTATGAAACAATAGCTTGGCTTGTCATCGGGGTTGTGCATGATTTAAATATTTTGTGTGGTGAAGATAGAGCATAGCCAGACCATATGATTTTGTAGGGATAGTTTTCTTTGGCCATGTGTCGGTGTACTAGAGTAGGGGTACCCTAGTATCCCGAACTTGTGCACGGGCAGTCGCAGCATCCCGCGGCAAGGCTTGCCAGGTGACCACCAAGGTCCTCCGTGGTTCCTTTGGAGCCATTCAAGGACAAAGTATCCAAGCCAAGGAGACAAGACCCCGGCAAGAGGAGCTTGCTGGGAAGGCCAACCAAGGCATCTCAAGACCCCGGTGAGTGGAGCTTGCCGGGAAGGCCAACCAAGGCATCTCAAGGAACTTGCCGCGGCACGCCACGCGTCCCGGCAAGGCCCAGTGAGCGACAAGCTCCCGGACGCGACAAGACAACGACCGCGGCAAGGCGCTTGCCGCGGCAAGCCACCACTCTATGCCCGCGCTCCAGCACATCCACCAACGTGTCGCTCTGGGACCCTTCCAGGTGTGCGTGGCGGGAGGCTGTGCAGCCAGCGGTGCATGGTGGCAAGCGGCGCTGACAAGATTGCCATCATGGCGAGCGGTGGCGTCCCTGACGGTCCCTTCTGCACTATTTAGGCGACGCAGACGGGCATTTAATGCCCTTGTCCCCTACCGTCAGGGTTAGGTGTGATACACTATAGCAGGTAGCTGTACCTACCGCAGCACCTTTCCATTTTTACCCTTGCCTACGTTGCCACCTGTCGGTGACCCCTTGAGCATATAAAAGGAGGCCCATGCGCAACGTAGAAAGGGGGGGAGAAAGAACACTCACGCTCGGTCTCGTTAGCTGCTGGGGTGTACTGTTGCACTCCGCGCTCCCGAGCAAGAACTCAATACAAACCACAAAGCAGGAGTAGGGTTTTACGCATCCGTGCGGCCCGAACCTGGGTAAACCGCTCGTGTGCTTCGCCTCGATCCGCTCTTCGTGCGACCTCCGCCCCCGCCGAACCGAAAGGGACTCGGCCCGCCGGTCCCATAGGTGCTCGTGGATCAGTACCCCGGCATCTTTGGCGCGCCAGGTAGGGGGCGTCAAGGTTGTGTGAACCAGATCCAGCGTTCACGCGAGCTAGATCTTCATCATCTTCATCGACATGCCGCCGAAGAAGAAGGCTTCGGAGGCGGCTGCTCCGTCCGCGCCAAACCCACCACCGCCGGAGCAAACGGCTGATGGGGCAGGCGCCGGCGGAAGAACGGGCGTCGACGAGGGAGCTCACGGTGCTGCCAGGTCCAAGGACAAGGCTGCGCTGCCCATCGGCGGCGTAGCCGGCTCCCACAACGACCGGGCGCACTCCAAGACCTCGGCGTCCGTACATGCACCGCGCCCATCTCAGGAGGCGCGGGACCGGCAGCGTCATGGTACTCACGGTACCATGCGTTTGCTGGACCAAGATCGAGTTGGTGGATCTCGGAGTGCTCAAGACCAGCATGCACGCCAACCTGCTGGCGCGAGCGAGGCACGATCGCCTGGACGGGATACTGCTCCTTCTAACATAGTTAGAAGTCCGAGCATATCCCGCTCCTCGCACCGTCCGGCACCGCCACCCGCCACTGCAGCAGAAGCTTTGGCGCGAGCTCAACTGCTCCTGGACTACCCTCCAACGGCAGACAAGATCGACGATTGGAGGGCCACTATTCAGAGTCTCATCGGCTTCGCCAACGGCGACACTCAACGGCAGCCGAGCACGTCGCAGCCGCAGCCAGTCAGCCAGGCACGAGCCGGTGGCGACAAGACCGGTGGGGGTGCAACCACTGTGCACTCTCCGCCCCGAAGGCCAAGATCGCCGACTCGCCGGATACACCTCGACAGCGACTCCACCGCGTCATCAGATCCACGACCTCGTCGCGATCAGCGCCAAGTTCTTCACGAACGACAGCAAGAAGACGCTCGTACTCGCATCGAGCGCCAAAGAGAAGCGCGACATCAATCGGACCAGCGCGTTGGGCCCTCTGTCGACATGCATGCGCCAGGGGAACCAGGCGACTTGCCATATGCGGTAGGTTGCCCTGCGTTTACTCGAGAGCTCCGGCAAGTCCAGTGGCCCAGCATGAAGAATTTCAAGCCAGACGTACCAGAGAAGTACGACGGCAAGTCGCATCCGTCGGAGTTCCTCAGCATCTACACCATCGCGGTGCAGGCTGCCAGGGGGCGGGACGACAAGATCCTTGCCAACTACTTCCCGCTGGTGCTCAAGCCCAACATCAGGTCCTGGCTCATGCACTTGCCGGACAACTCCATATCCTCCTGGGCAGACCTATGCCATCAGTTTGTCGGCGCCTTTACAGGCGGCCACAAACCTCATGGCCAAGAGAGTGACCTTCATCTGCTCGCCCAGAAGGAAGGAGAGCCCCTGCGCAAGTACATTCAGAGATTCAGCCGTGTACAGCACAACATCCCAGATGTCCACCCTGCAGCGGTCATCAGCGCGTTCCATCAGAACGTGCGTAACCGCAGGATGCGGGAGGAGATGGCGATGTGCAAGATCAGAGACGTTAGTGAGCTGTATGCCCTGGCCGACAAGTGTGCACGCGCTGAGGAAGGGAGGAAACTCCCCGGAGAGAATACCGGAGCAGAAGGATCTGACAGCGAGGATGCTGCCCCGGCAAAGAAAAACCGGCGGCGGAACAGGAAGAAGAAAGGCAAAGATGTGCTAGTCGTTGAGCAGTCCGGCAATGAAGGTGGCGCCAAGAAAGCCAAAGCTGGTAGCTCCGACAAGGAGACTGCCGCATGCACCAACTGCTAGGCTGTGGCGGTCGCCGACAAGCAGGACGGCACCGACAAGCAGTACTGCAAGATCCATCACACCAAGGGCCATGACCTCCAGAGCTGCAAGAAGGTCGAGCAGCTTGTGCAGCAGCAAAAGGCTGAATACAAGCGACGCGACAAGGAGAGGGCCCAAGGAGGCGCTAGAGAATCCAGCAAGAAGCGCGCCGGCCGGGGAGGACGCCGCGGCAAGGCCAAGCAGCGGCAAGGAGACAGACCTCCCCACGGCCCGTGACAAGGATGAAGATGACGACGACGACGATGAAGACATGGATGATGTTGAGACCACTGATCAGGAGTTCCAGAGAGCCACAGAGGTCTTGTGCGTTGATGGCGGTGCTTCTCTGCATACCTCGCACCGCCAACTCAAGCAGTGGGTGCGGGAAGTCAATGCGGCGGAGCCACCTGTCGAGTCACGCAAGCTTCTGAAATGGTCCAGCATGCCTATCATCTTTGATATTGAGGACCACCCTAATCTCACAACTGCAGTCGGGTGCTTGCCGATGTTGGTTTCACCAACTATCCGCAACCTCACGGTCACTAAGATGCTAGTTGATGGCGGGGCCGGCTTGAACCTGATCTCCTCCGCTGTACTCCAGAAACTCCAGATCCCTGACAGCGAGCTTGAAGAGACAGGCACATTCCAAGGAATCAACCCGGGAAGGAGCAAGCCGAAGGGGAAGGTCACGTTGCCAGTGTCATTTGGCAGCGAGCTGAACTTCAGGACTGAGAGGGTCACTTTTGACGTCGCCGATTTTCCATTGCCTTACAATAGGATACTCGGCCGTCCAGCACTCGCCAAGTTCATGGCAGCCTCTCACTACGCATACAACATGCTAAAGATGCCAGGCCCGATAAGCGTCATCTCTGTCCCTGGCGACAAGAAGGATGCTCTTATCTGCGCCGACAAGATCTACCAGGAAGCGGCAGCCGCAGCAGATCACAAGTCACCTGCCATTGAAGCTCCCGGGGGGAGAAGAAGACCAAGTCCGGCAAGAGTTCTGATGCCCACTCCGGCAAGCGCACCTCTTCGGAGTGCTGCGCTGCCGTCGAGGACGCACCATCGAGCTCCACCGGCAAGTGTAAGAAGACAATGGCAGCTCCGCCAGAGACCAAGAAGGTGTCCGCCAAGGAGGACGGCACTGGTGATACCTTCACCATCAGTGCCACTCTCGACCCTAAATAGGAAAGTGTGCTCATTGTTTTCCTGCGGGCGAATGTCGACGTGTTTGCGTGGCAACCGTCTGACATCCCCGGTGTTCCCAGGAAAGTAATTGAGCATCATCTTGCCGTTTGTCCTCATGCGCGGCCCGTCAAGCAGAAGGTCAGGAAGCAAGCAGTGGAGCGCCAAGAATTCATCGCAGAAGAGATCAAGAAGTTGGAAGCAGCAGGCCTTGTCAGAGGAGTGCTCCATCCTACGTGGTTGGCCAATCCTGTAGTCGTGCGCAAGGCGAACGGGAAATGGAGACTTTGTATCGACTTTACCGATGTTAACAAAGCTTGTCCCAAAGACCCATTTCCTTTGCCGCACATTGACCAGATTGTTGACTCCACAGCCGGATGTGATTTGCTTTCATTTCTTGACGCATACTCAGGATACCATCAGATCTTCATGGCAGAAGAGGATGAATAGAAGATCGCATTCATCACTCCATGTGGCACGTACTGTTTCATACGGATGCCTTTCGGATTAAAAAATGCTGGTTCAACATTTGCAAGGGTAGTCCATGTCACTCTTGAGCCACAAATACACAGAAATGTGGAAGCCTACATGGATGACATAGTGGTCAAGAGCAAGGACAAGGCAACTCTGATCCAAGATTTAGACGAGACCTTTGCAAATCTGCGCAAGATCAACCTCAAGCTCAACCCCGAGAAGTGTGTGTTTGGAGTCCCCTCCGGCAAGCTTCTCGGGTTCTTCGTGTCTCAGCGGGGAATCGAAGCCAACCCCGACAAGATCAAGGCCATTGAGCAGATTCAAGCACCAAAGCGCGTCAAGGATGTACGAAGACTTGCCGGTTGCGTGGCTGCTCTCAGCAGGTTTATCTCTAGGTCTGCTGAGCGCGCCCTGCCCTTTTTCAAAATATTGAAAAAGGCAGGTCCAATGAAATACTTGTCGCACCTAATACTTGCCCTTTTTCAAAATATTGAGCGCTGCAAGACTTGAAGAGATACCTGTCCTCCACTCCAATACTTGTCGCACCTAAGCCACAAAAGAAGTTGCTGCTATATATAGCAGCAACCAATCAAGTGGTTAGTGTTGCGTTAGTAGCGGAAAGGGAGGCAGATGACGAGCCAGCAACCACGGCAGGCGCATCCAGTGACAAGCAGGGGGCTTCCCCGGCAAGCTCTGGTCCCGACAAGGATGGATCTGCGCAGACGCGCGAGGAGATACAGAAGAAAATGGTGCAGCGCCCAATTTACTTTGTTAGTTCCCTTCTGCAGGGGGCTAGGTCAAGGTACTCTGGCGTGCAGAAATTGCTTTTCTGCCTTCTCATGGCCTCGAGAAAGCTGCGCCATTACTTCCAAGCACATGAGATCACAGTTGTCACTCGTTTTCTGCTGAAGAGGATACTACAGAATCCAGAAGCGACAAGCAGGATTATTGAGTGGGCACTGGAACTGTCAAGCTTTGGCCTCAAGTTTGAGAGTACTTCAACTATCCAAAGTAGAGCATTGGCAGAATTCATAGCAGAATGGACGCCAACACCAGATGAAGAAATTCCAGAAACGAGCATCCCCGTCAAGGAAGCAAGCAAAGAGTGGCTGATGTACTTTGATGGTGCCTTTTCGCTGCAAGGCGCCGGCGCTGGCGTGCTGCTTGTCGCACCCACCGGAGAGCACCTCAAGTACGTAGTCCAGATGCACTTTCCCAAGGAGCAAGCAACAAACAATACTGCAGAGTATGAAGGCATGCTTGCCGGTCTCAGGATCGCGGCAGACCTTGGGATCAAGAAGCTCATTGTCAGGGGTGACTCGCAGCTTGTCGTCCACCAAGTGAACAAGAGCTATCAGAGTCCGTTGATGGAAGCCTACGTCGACGAAGTGAGAAAGCTAGAAGAGCACTTTGACGGCCTACAGATTGAGCATGTTCCAAGAGCTCAGAACGCCATTGCCGATGGCCTGTCAAAGTGCGCCGCACTTAAGTTACCTGTGGAACCAGGGATCTTTGTGCTCAAGCTGACTCAACCATCTGTAACGCCATCAACTGGACAGAGCAAGAAGAGGAAGTTGATTTCTGGTGACTATTTGCCGGCAGAGCTTCCTGAAGCCGCCGCCAAGAAGGTCCCCAAGATCAACGCCAAGAGCGCTGAGGAGCAGTCTGCTCTGGCAAGCCCTAGGGTTTGTTTTGTTGAAGCAGAAGCTCCCGACAAGTTTTGCTCCGGCAAGCTTGCCGGGGAACGTCAAGCTCCGGCAGAGCCGCAGGTTCTCGCCGTAGAAGCGGATGTTCCCGCAACAGCAGATTTGCCTTTAGTCCTTATTGTCGAGCCACAAGCTCCAGCATGGGCGCAGCAGATTGTCCGTTTCCTTCAGACAGGAGAACTTTCCGAAGAGCAAGAAGAAGCGGAAAGAGTAGCCCGACAGTCAAGTATGTACCAGTTTGTCGATGACACACTGTACAGAAGAAGACTTAACGGTGTGAAATTGAAGTGTATTCACCGGGAAGACGGACAAAAGTTGTTGGCAGAGATACATGGAGGCATATGTGGCCACCACATTGGCGCAAGAGCACTTGCCGGCAAAGCATTCCGGCAAGGATTCTTTTGGCCGACAGCCCTCCAGGATGCAACTGCACAAGTAACCAAGTGTGAAGCGTGCCAGTTCCATTCCAAGCAGATACACCAGCCAGCTCAAGCTCTCCAGACAATCCCTTTATCCTGGCCATTTTCGGTCTGGGGGCTCGACATCCTCGGCCCCTTTCCCCGAGCAGTCGGGGGCTTTGAGTACTTGTACGTTGCAATCGACAAGTTCACAAAGTGGCCAGAAGTGGAACCAGTGAGGAAGGTGACAGCACAGTCAGCAGTCAAGTTCTTCAGGTCGATTGTTTGCCGTTTTGGGATCCCTAACAGGATAATCACCGACAATGGTACGCAATTCACGAGCCGCACCTTCATGCAGTACGTCCAAGATCTTGGCGCCAAGGTCTGCTTCGCTTCTGTTGCTCACCCGAGAAGCAACGGTCAAGCGGAGAGGGCAAATGCTGAAGTGCTACGTGGGCTCAAGACCAGGACTTTTGACAGGCTGCACAAGTGCGGAAGAAACTGGATCGAGGAGCTGCCGGTGGTTCTTTGGTCGATCAGGACGACGCCAAATCGAGCCATTGGCCAGACACCTTTCGCTCTAGTTTATGGAGCAGAGGCAGTTCTCCCCACGGAACTCGTATACGGGTCACCTCGAGTGCTCGCTTATGATGAGCTTGAGCAAGAGCAGCTGCGACAAGATGACGCGCTGCTCCTTGAGGAAGACCGTCTTCAGGCTGCTGTACGAGCTGCTCGCTACCAGCAAGCTTTGCGCCGCTACCATAGCCGCAAAGTTAACGCCAGAAGTCTCGAGGAAGGCGACCTTGTTCTTCGGCGTGTTCAGTCCGCCAAGAATTCCAACAAGTTGACGCCGAAGTGGGAAGGCCCTTACCGGGTGAAACGAGTCACTAGGCTTGGCGCTGTCCGCCTTGAGACCGAAGATAGCATTCCGGTGAGCAATTCCTGGAACATTGAGCATCTTCGTAAGTTTTACCCGTAAGGCGCGGTTGTCGGAACCTGTTCCGGCAACCACTTTTTGTACAAGTCTTGCCGCTGTTGCATGTAATCCTTTGTACAAAGCCGGGCGCAGACCCCGTGCATAAGTAAAGCTCATGTGCTCCGCACATCTTGTCAATTTCATGCATTCTATTTTTTGCATATGTGATCTGACACTTTGTGCAGCACCTACTCCCCGGTAAGTAATAATGAGCCGTAAGGCTCCATATCTTTATTTTCTCCTCTTTCTTTTTTCTCAAGGAAAGGAAGGTTCCCTCGCCCACAAGTTTGCCGGGGGGAAGGAGAAGATAATGGTATGGACCAGGCGTCGTTCAAGGAAGTTTCGCCTTACCGGGAAGCAAACAACAGAAAAGATAAGTTGCCAAAGTTTGAACAATCAGATTTTTTAAATTTTCAAGTTATCTCCCTTGAACAACCGCACTTTGTATGGAAAACCTGTGCGCGGAGGAACCAACTCGTAGCTAGTTGCGCCCTTACTTTGTTTCGAGTCTGTTCAACAACTTAAGTGAGCTGCGACTAGTTGCGACAAGGTTCTTGTCGGTAACGGCACCGCCAGCAGGCTGCTGACGTCCCGCACTCAGCGCTCGCGGCTAAGGTGCCTACACCGGCAAGTTCCCTAAAAGCGTAGGGCAAAAACATACAAAGGGAGGAATCAAGTAAAGGGGATAACATTGCAATCATTACCCAGAATAGAGTTATATTACAAAGTAGCTTGTCGTGGCTCTAACAGATTGTTCTCATAACATGACCAGCAGCGACAAGAAAAGAAGAAAACGGGCGGCCTAGTCTACGCGATCGCCCTCAATCCTCTTGATCCTGCTCACCTTGTCCACAATGGGTGCGACAAGGGTCTTGAGCGCCTCCAGATTAGCATCCGGCGGCAGGGTCTTGAGGACGTTGGTGAGGTTGAGGCCCGGGTTGCGGAAGGCCACCTTCACCAACACTTTTTGAAGAGCTTCCGCGCAGATCTTGCGCGACTCGTCGGCCAGCTGCTTTGGGATCCTCTCCCGGAGTCACTGGAGGGCCGTCGCCACGCCTTTGAAGAACAAGGTGAGCTTGGCGCTGGGTTGGAGGTTCTCATCAGAGGGATACCCGAGATCCTCCACCCCCAGCTGCGCCAGCTCCCTGTCAACATCTGCGGCAGCACTCACGAGACTCTCCGTCCAGTGCTCCACATTCTCCCTGAAAGCATTCTGGGCGACGGCAGCACTCTCCAGCAGCGCCTTGTCGGCCTTGATCTCCTCCTTCAAGGCCACCTCCTGCTCCTTGGCGCCGTCCAGCATCTTGGTCAAAGTGGTCAGCTTCAACTCAAGATCCGCGTTAGAGTCCTTGGCGACGCTAAGCTCTTTGGCCTTCTCGGCGAGATCGACCTCCAGCTGCGCCACCTTCGTCTCCAGCTCCTTCTTGGCGGCCTCGGCGGCTGCGGCAGCATCCCCCGCCTGCTTAAGGGCTCCGCCGAATTGTTGCTCGCGCGCGGCAAGCTCCTCCTCGTGGGCGTCAAGGTTAACCTTTCGCTGCGCCAGCTCGCCCTCCTGCGCAAACAGCTTCTCAGCGGCAAGCCGCCGTTGCTCTTCAATTTCGGCCTTCTCAAGGAAGAAGGCCTTCTGCTCTTCGGCGAGTTGCTCCCGCTCCTCCGCCAGGGACCGGAGAGCTTCCTGGTGGAGACCCCGGAGCTCCTCCGCGCGCTTCTCGATGTCTGCTCCCGCCTTCACGACAAGCGCCTCGTGGGATTCCAGCTTGGCTTGCCGCACACGGTAGAGCAACAACAACTTCCGCAGCAGCCGCTCCTCCTCAGGCTCGTTGCTGCTGCTACTCGGCGCGTCAACCAGCGTGAGCCCAGCGGAGGCGAGCACCTCCCCATCGAAGATCTCTCCCTCGACCGGCGCCCTGGAGCTTGACGCCCAGGGGAGGTTGATGAAGACGCCATCGCCGGCCTTCAAGTAGACGCCTGGCTGGGGCTCTTCGGAGCCTGGCGCTGCGGCAGCGGCGGACGGGTCGACGGTCGACGTAGCGCCTGGCGCTCCTGCGGCCTCAGGGCCGTCAGTGCGATCGCCAGACCCCTCGCCAGTTGCTGTGGCAGCAGCCTTGGCGGCCTCCGCGCCGGCGGGATCGTCAGCACCGGCTGCTTCTTCGGTGGCAGTGGCGTCGGCGGCAGCAACCTCGGTCTCCATCGGCTCCGTAGCAGATAGGTCTGACAGCCGGAAAAGGGAGAAGAGTCAAGCAAATACCCAAGAAGATCAAAAGAAGAAGAACCCAAGGGAAGTTTTGAAGCGAAAGGATTACCTGTACCGGGTTCTGCAGTCGTGGTCTCCGCCGTCGGGGGGCCGCTGGTGCTCTCCCTTGCCGGAGGACTCTCCCTTGGCTCCTGGTGGGGCTGCTCTGCTCCTACGCAAACCAACAGTCAGATATCAGCAAAGACAAAGTATCCATGCGCACCTCACAGCGGAAAGCTGTTGGGGAACGTAGCATCAATTCAAAATTTTCCTACGAGTCACCAAGATCTATCTATGGAGTCATCTAGCAACGAGGGAGGAGTGGATCTACATACCCTTGTAGATCGCGCGCGGAAGCATTCAAGAGAACGGGGTTGATGGAGTCGTACTCGTCGTGATCCAAATCACCGATGATCCTAGCGCCGAACGGACGGCACCTCCGCGTTCAACACACGTACGGAGCAGCGACGTCTCCTCCTTCTTGATCCAGCAAGGGGGGAGGAGAGGTTGATGGAGATCCAACAACACGACGGTGTGGTGGTGGAAGTAGCGGGATTCCAACAGGGCTTCGCCAAGCGCTGCGGGAGGAGGGAGATGTGTCATGGGAGGGAGAGGGAGGCGCCAGGGCTTAGGTATGGTTGCCCTCCCTTCCCCCCCACTATATATAGGGCCAAGGGAGAGGGGGAGGACGCAGCCTTGCCCCTTCCTCCAAGGAAGGGTGCGGCCAAGGGGGGGGAGGAGTCCATCCTCCCCAAGGCACCTCGGAGGTGCCTTCCCCCTTTAGGACTCTCCCTTTTCCTCTACTCTTGGCGCATGGGCCTCTTGGGGCTGGTGCCCTTGGCCCATATAGGCCAAGGCGCACCCCCTACAGCCCATGTGGCCCCCCGGGGCAGGTGGCCCCACCCGGTGGACCCCCGGGACCCTTCCGGTGGTCCCGGTACAATACCGGTGACCCCGAAACTTGTCCCGATGGCCGAAATAGCACTTGCTATATATAATTCTTTACCTCTGGACCATTCCGGAACTCCTCGTGACGTCCGGCATCTCATCCGGGACTCCGAACAACTTTCGGATTACCGCATACTAATATCTCTATAACCCTAGCGTCACCGAACCTTAAGTGTGTAGACCCTACGGGTTCGGGAGACATGCAGACATGACCGAGATGACTCTCCGGTCAATAACCAACAGCGCGATCTGGATACCCATGTTGGCTCCCACATGTTCCACGATGATCTCATCGGATGAACCACGATGTCAAGGACTTAATCAATCCCGTATACAATTCCCTTTGTCTGGCGGTACGATACTTGCCCGAGATTCGATCGTCGGTATCCCGATACCTTGTTCAATCTCGTTACCGGCAAGTCTCTTTACTCGTTCCATAACACATCATCCCATGATCAACTCCTTGATCACATTGTGCACATTATGATGATGTCCTACCAAGTGGGCCCAGAGATACCTCTCCATTTACATGGAGTGACAAATCCCAGTCTCGATTCGTGCCAACCCAACAGACACTTTCGGAGATACCCGTAGTGTACCTTTATAGTCACCCAGATACGTTGTGATGTTTGGCACACCCAAAGCACTCCTACGGTATCCGGGAGTTGCACAATCTCATGGTCTAAGGAAATGATACTTGACATTAGAAAAGCTTTAGCATACGAACTACATGATCTTGTGCTAGGCTTAGGATTGGGTCTTGTCCATCACATCATTCTCCTAATAATGTGATCCCGTTATCAACGACATCCAATGTCCATGGTCAGGAAACCGTAACCATCTATTGATCAACAAGCTAGTCAACTAGAGGCTTACTAGGGACATGGTGTTGTCTATGCATCCACACATGTATCTGAGTTTCCTATCAATACAATTCTTAGCATGGATAATAAACGATTATCATGAACAAGGAAATATAATAATAACTAATTTATTATTGCCTCTAGGGCATATTTCCAACAGTCTCCCACTTGCACTAGAGTCAATAATCTAGTTCACATCGCCATGTGATTAACACTCAAGGTCACATCCCCATGTGACTAACACCCAAAGAGTTTACTAGAGTCAATAATCTAGTTCACATTACCATGTGATTAACACTCGATGAGTTCTGGATTTGATCATGTTATGCTTGTGAGAGAGGTTATAGTCAACGGGTCGGAACCTTTCAGATCCGTGTGTGCTTTACAAATCTCTATGTCATCTCCTAGATGCAGCTACCACGTTCTATTTGGAGCTATTCCAAACAACTGTTCTACTATACGAATCCAGTTTACTACTCAGAATAATCTGGATTAGTGTCAAAGTTTGCATCGGCGTAACCCTTTACGACGAACTCTTTTACCACCTCCATAATCGAGAAAATTCCTTAGTCCACTAGTTACTAAGGATAACTTTGACCGCTGTCTTGTGATCCATTCTTGGATCACTCTTGTACCCCTTGACTGACTCATGGCAAGGCACATTTCAGGTGCGGTACACAGCATAGCATACTATAGAGAGCCTATGACAAAAGCATAGGGGACGACCTTCGTCCTTCCTCTTTCTTCTGCCGTGGTCGAGCTTTAAGTCTTAACTTCATACCTTACAACTCAGGCAAGAACTCCTTCTTTGACTGATCCATCTTGAACACCTTCAAGATCATGTCAAGGTATGTGCTCATTTGAAAGTACCATTAAGCGTTTTGATCTAACCTTATAGATCTTGATGCTCAATGTTCAAGTGGCTTAATCCAGGCTTTCCATTGAAAAACACTTTCCAAATAACCCTATATGCTTTCCAGAAATTCTACGTCATTTCTGATCAACAATATGTCAACAACATATACTCATCAGAAATTCTATAGTGCTCCCACTCACTTCTTTGGAAATACAAGTTTCTCATAAACTTTGTATAAACCCAAAATCTTTGATCATCATCAAAGCATACATTCCAACTCCGAGATGCTTACTACAGTCCCAAGAAGGATTGCTGGAGCTTGCATACTTATCAGCATCTTTCAGGATTGACAAAACCTTCCAGTTGTATCACATACAACCTTTCCTCAAGAAAATTGTCGAGGAAACAATGTTTTTTGACATCCTATCTGCAAGATTTCATAAATAATACAGTAATCGCTAATATAATTCCAACAGACTCTTAGCATCGCTACGAGTGAGAAAGTCTCATCGTAGTCAACTCCTTGAACTTGTCGGAAAACATCTTAACGACAAGTCGAGCTTTCTTAATGGTGACATTTACCATCATTGTCCGTCTTCCTTTTAAAATCCATCTGCACTCAACAGCCTTACGACCATCGAGCCATTCTGCCAAAGTCTACACTTTGTTTACATGGATCCTCTCTCGGATTTTATGGCCTCGAGCCATTTATCGGAATCTGGGCCCACCATCGCTTCTCCATAGCTCGTAGGTTCATTGTTGTCTAGCAACATGACTTCCAATACAGGATTACGTACCACTCTGAAGTAGTACGCATCCTTGTCATCCCACGAGGTTTGGTAGTGACTTGATCTGAAGTTTCATGATCACTATCATAAGCTTCCACTTCAATTGGTGTAGGTGCCACAGGAACAACTTCCTGTGCCCTGCCACACACTAGTTGAAGAGACGGTTCAATAACCTCATTAAGTCTCCACCATCCTCCCACTCAATTCTTTCGAGAGAAACTTTTCCTCGAGAAAGAACCCGATTCTAGAAATAATCCCTTATTGCTTTCGAATCTGAGACAGGAGGTATACCCAACTGTTTTGGGTGTCCTATGACGATGCATTTATCCGCTTTGGGTTCGAGCTTATCAGCCTGAAACTTTTTCACATAAGCGTCGCAGCCCCAAACTTTTAAGAAATGACAGCTTAGGTTTCTCTAAACCATAGTTCATATGGTGTCATCTCATCGGAATTACGTGGTGCCCTATTTAAAGTGAATGTGGTTGTCTCTAATGCCTAACCCATAAACTATTGTGGTAATTCGATAAGAGACATCATGGTATGCATCATATCCAATAGGGTGCAGTTATGATGTTCGGACACACCATCACACTATGGTGTTCCAGGCTGTATCAGTTGTGAAACAATTTCCACAATGTCTTAATTCTGTGCCAAACTCGTAATTAAGATATTCATCTCTATGATCATATCATAGATCTTTTATCCTCTTGTCACGATGATCTTTCAACTTCACCCTGAAATTACTTGAACCTTTCAATAATTCAGACTCATGATTCATCAAGCAAATATACTCAACATCTACTCAAATCATCTGTGAAGTAAGAACATAACGATATCCACTACACGCCTCAGCACTCATTGGACTGCACACATCAAAATGTATTACTTCCAACAAGTTGCTTTCTAGTTCCATTTTACTGAAATCGAGGCTTTCAGTCATCTTGCCCATGTGGTATGATTTGCATGTCTCAAGTGATTCAAAATCAAGTGAGTCCAAACGGTCCATTTGCATGGAGTTTCTTCATGCATATATACCAATAGACATGGTTCGCATGTCTCAAACTTTTCAAAAACGAGTGAGCCCAAAGATCCATCAACATGGAGCTTCTTCATGCGTTTTATACCGATATGACTTACGTGGCAGTGCCACAAGTAGCTGGTACTATCATTACTATCTTTTGGCATGAACATGTGTATCACTACGATCGAGATTCAATAAACCATTCATTTTAGGTGTAAGACCATCGAAGGTATTATTCAAATAAACAGAGTAACCATTATTCTCCTTAAATGAATAACCGTATTGCGATAGACATAATCCAGTCATGTCTATGCTCAACGCAAACACCAAATAACAATTATTTAGGTTTTAATACCAATCTCGATGGTAGAGGGAGCGTACGATATTTGATCAACCTTGGAAATACTTCCAACACATATCGTCATCTCACCTTTAGCTAGTCTCCGTTTATTCCGTAGCTTTTATTTCGAGTTACTAACACTTAGCAACCGAACCGGTATCTAATACCCTGGTGCTACTAGGAGTACTAGTAAAGTACACATTAACATAATACATCCAATATACTTCTATCGACCTTGCCAGCCTTCTCATCTACCAAGTATCTAGGGTAATTCTGCTCCAGTGGTTGTTCCCCTTATTACAGAAGCACTTAGTCTCGGGTTTGGGTTCAACCTTGGGTTTCTTCACTAGAGCAGCAGCTGAATTGCCGTTTCATGAAGTATCCCTTCTTGCCCTTGCCCTTCTTGAAACTAGTGGTTTCACCAACCATCAACAATTGATGCTCCTTCTTGATTTCTACTTTTGTGGTGTCAAACATCGCGAATATCTCAAGGATCACCATATATGTCCCTGATATATTATAGTTCATCACGAAGCTCTAGCAGCTTGGTGGTAATGACTTCGGAGAAACATCACTATCTTATCTGGAAGATCAACTCCCACTTGATTCAAATGATTGTTGTCCTCAGATAATCTGAGCACAAGCTCAACAATTGAGCTTTTCTCCCTTAGTTTGCAGGCTAAGAAAATCGTCGGAGGTCTTATACCTCTTGACGTGGGCACGAGCCTGAAATCCCAATTTCAGCCCTCGAAACATCTCATATGTTTCGCGACGTTTCAAAACCGTCTTCGGTGCCTCAACTCTAAACCGTTTAACTGAACTATCATGTAGTTATCAAAAATGTGTATGTCAGATGTTCGCAACATCCACAGACGATGTTCGAGGTTCAGCACACTGAGCGGTGCATTAAGGACATAATCCTTCTATGAAGCAATGAGGACAATCCTCAGTTTTACGGACCTAGTCCGCATAATTGCTACTATCAACTTTCAACTAAATTTTCTCTAGGAACATAACTAAACCGTAGAACTGAAGCGCGAGCTATGACATAATTTGCGAAGACCTTTTGACTATGTTCAGGATAATTAAGTTCTTCTTATGAACTCCCACTCAGATAGACATCCCTCTAGTCATCTAAGTGATTACATGATCCGAGTCAACTAGGCCGTGTCCGATCATCACGTCAGACGGACTAGTCAACATCGGTGAACATCTTCATGTTGATCGTATCTACCATACGACTCATGCTCGACCTTTCGGTCTCTTGTGTTCCGAGGCCATGTTTGTACACATGCTAGGCTCGTCAAGTCAACCTAAGTGTTTCGCGTGTGTAAATCTGGCTTACACCCGTTGTATGTGAACGTAAGAATCTATCACACCCGATCATCACGTGGTGCTTCGAAACGACGAACTTTCGCAACGGTGCATAGTTAGGGGGAACACCTTCTTGAAATTTTAGTGAGGGGTCATCTTATTTACTACCGTCGTTCTAAGTAAACAAGATGTATAAACATGATAAACATCAAATGCAATCAAATAATAGTGACATGATATGGCCAATATCATATAGCTCCTTTGATCTCCATCTTGGGGCTCCATGATCATCTTGTCACCGGCATGACACCATGATCTCCATCATCATGATCTCCATCATCGTGTCTCCATGAAGTTGCTCGCCAACTATTACTTCTACTACTATGGCTACCGGTTAGCAATAAAGTGAAGTAATTACATGGCGTTGTTCAATGACACGCAGGTCATAAATAAATTAAGACAACTCATATGGCTCCTGCCGGTTGTCATACTCATCGACATGCAAGCCGTGATTCCTATTACAAGAACATGATCAATCTCATACATCACATATATCATTCATCACATCCTTTTGGCCATATCACATCACATAGCATACCCTGCAAAAACAAGTTAGACGTCCTATAATTGTTGTTTGCATGTTTTACGTGGCTGCTAAGGGTTTCTAGCAAGAACGTTTCTTACCTACGCAAAAACCACAACGTGATATGCCAATTGCTATTTACCCTTCATAAGGACCCTTTTCATCGAATCCGATCCGACTAAAGTGGGAGAGACAGACACCCGCTAGCCACCTTATGCAACTAGTGCATGTCAGTCGGTGGAACCAGTCTCACGTAAGAGTACGTGTAAGGTCGGTCCGGGCCGCTTCATCCCACAATGCCACCGAATCAAGATTGGACTAGTAACGGTAAGCATATTGAACAAAATCAACGCCCACAACTACTTTGTGTTCTACTCGTGCATAGAAACTACGCATAGACCTAGCTCATGATGCCACTGTTGGGGAACGTAGCATAAATTCAAAATTTTCCTACGAGTCACCAAGATCTATCTATGGACTCATCTAGAAACGAGGGAGGAGTGGATCTACATACCCTTGTAGATCGCGTGCGGAAGCGTTCAAGAGAACGGGGTTGATGGAGTTGTACTCGTCGTGATCCAAATCACCGATGATCCTAGCGCCGAACGGACGGCACCTCCGCGTTCAACACACGTACGGAGCAGCGACGTCTCCTCCTTCTTGATACAGCAAGGGGGGAGGAGAGGTTGATGGAGATCCAACAACACGATGGCGTGGTGGTGGAAGTAGCGAGATTCCAACAGGGCTTCGCCAAGCGCTGCGGGAGGAGGGAGATGTGTCATGGGAGGGAGAGGGAGGCGCCAGGGCTTAGGTATGGTTGCCCTCCCTTCCCCCCCACTATATATAGGGCCAAGGGATAGGGGGAGGGCGCAGCCTTGCCCCTTCCTCCAAGGAAGGGTGCGGCCAAGGGGGGGAGGAGTCCATCCTCCCCAAGGCACCTCGGAGGTGCCTTCCCCCTTTAGGACTCTCCCTTTTCCTCTACTCTTGGCGCATGGGCCTCTTGGGGCTGGTACCCTTGGCCCATATAGACCAAGGCGCACCCCCTACAGCCCATGTGGCCCCCCGGGGCAGGTGGCCCCACCCGGTGGACCCCGGGACCCTTCCGGTGGTCCCGGTACAATACCGGTGACCCCGAAACTTGTCCCGATGGCCAAAATAGCACTTCCAATATATAATTCTTTACCTCCGGACCATTCCGGAACTCCTCGTGACGTCCGGGATCTCATCCGGGACTGCGAACAACTTTCGGGTTACCGTATACTAATATCTCTATAACCCTAGCGTCACCGAACCTTAAGTGTGTAGAGCCTACGGGTTCGGGAGACATGCAGACATGACCGAGATGACTCTCCGGTCAATAACCAACAGCGGGATCTAGATACCCATGTTGGCTCCCACATGTTCCACGATGATCTCACTGGATGAACCACGATGTCAAGGACTTAATCAATCCCGTATACAATTCCCTTTGTCTGGCGGTACGATACTTGCCCGAGATTCGATCGTCGGTATCCCGATACCTTGTTCAATCTCGTTACCGGCAAGTCTCTTTACTCGTTCCGTAACACATCATCCCATGATCAACTCCTTGATCACATTGTGCACATTATGATGATGTCCTACCAAGTGGGCCCAGAGATACCTCTCCGTTTACACGGAGTGACAAATCCCAGTCTCGATTCGTGCCAACCCAACAGACACTTTCGGAGATACCCGTAGTGTACCTTTATAGTCACCCAGTTACGTTGTGACGTTTGGCACACCCAAAGCACTCCTACGGTATCCGGGAGTTGCACAATCTCATGGTCTAAGGAAATGATACTTGACATTAGAAAAGCTTTAGCATACGAACTACATGATCTTGTGCTAGGCTTAGGATTGGGTCTTGTCCATCACATCATTCTCCTAATGATGTGATCCCGTTATCAACGACATCCAATGTCCATGGTCAGGAAACCGTAACCATCTATTGATCAACGAGCTAGTCAACTAGAGGCTTACTAGGGACATGGTGTTGTCTATGCATCCACACATGTATCTGAGTTTCCTATCAATACAATTCTTAGCATGGATAATAAACGATTATCATGAACAAGGAAATATAATAATAACTAATTTATTATTGCCTCTAGGGCATATTTCCAACAAAAGTGAACTATATACTTACGCTCGGGGCTGCTCTGGAGAAAAGTTGCCGGGTCCGGCAAGGTTGTCTCGGGCGCACCCCCTGCTGTCGCAGTGGGTTCGTCCTCGATGACAATCACCGGGACCTTGGCTCTCTTTGCTGCTCTCTGGGCCAGAGTCCTAAAGAGGAACGAGTTCAGAGTAAAGCAAATGAGATACAAGACGAAGCAGCAAGAATTGAAGAACTACAAGTCCAACAAGAGAATCTTACTCTTCTTCTTCCTCGTCGGAGCTGAACGCGGAGAAGTCGAAGTCCGGCTCACGACCGGCGTGAGGAGGCGGAGGAGTAGGTTCCCTTGGCAGCTTGGCGGGAGCAGTGACGGTGGTCTGAGAGGGCCCCGCTCCAGTTGCCGTCGCAGCGTGAGGTGCTCCCGCGGCAACAGTGCTTGCCGCGGTGGAGCGTGTCACGCGGTGCGGCGACTGTTGACTCGCCTGCCGCTCCGCTACGTCACCGGCCTTGCAGAGATGCCTTCTTGGTGGGGATGGAGGCTCTGCTTGCGGCGAGCTGCCTGAAGATGAGGAGGAAGAGGAGTTGATTTCCAGCGAGCCGCTCGTATCCTTGGCGGGCTCGCTCGACTCGACGTCATGCCCGGCAAGTTCTTTCTCGCCGGCGGGCTCCCCTCGCTCGGCACGGCTTGCCGCCTCTGCTGCCTCTGCCTCCTCCACGGTGAATCCAAATTTGCCCGCGGCTGCGGCTGCCGCCGCCTCTTCCAGCCTAGTGGCGATGTGTGTCATCTCCGCATCGGTGGTGTCGCGGGTGAGGCTATCCTTTTCGTCGGAGCGGATCGGCACTTCTACCAAGCCATAAAAGAATTGCTGCACGACGTCGTCTGCAGGCTCTTGCCAAGTTGGGACAATTCCATGCGAATCGCACAGCGGCATCATTGCACGGATGCGGTCGAGCGCGGAGTTGTTGCACAACGGAACGACACCCCCCGGCAACCTGAACACTTCGAGATGTTGAGGGTCATACTTGAACAGCTCCTGGAGCATCGCATTAAGCTCCAGAACAGTGAAGTTGAAATTGAGGCCCGGACGCAGCCTCATGATGTCTGCTGCATTCTTGAATTCCCAGGCGGGTCTCCCCCGTTCCTGCAGGGGGGCGATGCGGCGACGAAGAAAATCTGCGCCAACAGTGCCTACAGTGAGCCCGGCAAGCCTGAGGTGTAGGATCCGGGTGACAGCAATCTTCAGCCTATCGTCTTCCGGGGCCACGTCACTCCAATCGCTGCCGCGTGCTACTGGGGCTTGGCGCCGGGCGGTAAACGGCTGCGGGTTCTCCTCGTCAATCCAGCACCAGTCTGCTCTCCATTCCTCCCACTTACCGTGGAACTCTCCCTCCAGATAAGTGTCCTTCTTGCCGGCCCTCGAGATCCAGGCGATTCCGCCGGATAAAGGCTCTCCTCTCTCTACTCGGGGCATAAAGAAGTGGCAAAAAAGGGCTACATTGGGATGGACTCTGACGAAGTTTTTGCAGAGATGTGCGAAAACTGCCATGGTCAGAACAGCATTGGGGGTGAAATCAAGGAGATGGAACCCGTAGGTGTTCATAATGTCGCAAAAGAACTCAGAGAAGGGCGGGCAGAGCCCGCAGTAGAAGAACAAGGCGAAGAAAGGATATCCGTTTGGAGCCGTCTTCCAAGCGGCGGCTGGAAGTACCTTCGTGCACGGATGCGCTCGCATCTCCGTCGACCAGAAGAGGTAGTAGTTCTCCCTCAGCTCCCTCGCGGCGAGCTTGGGGGGGAAGACTGCCCGCTCCTTTCGCAGCGCCGCAAGCCGCTGCGCCTCGGTCGACTTCACGACCTTCCCCTTGTCGGCTCTTGGAGCCATGGCGGAAGTGGTGGAGGAGGTCGACGGCGTTGGTGGTGCTGGTGGTGATGGGGGGCGGAGCGCTGCTCTCTTTCGACTTTGGGAAGATGAGGGAGCGGCGGAGATTTCCGAGATTGCAGTAGCAACCGGCGAATGGGCGAACTACCCCTGTTTCCTCTGCTTATAAAGAGGGAGGGGGCGGACGTTCCGCATTTCCGAATAAAGAAACCACCCACGATCTCTCCCATGACGCTGCATTCAACGCTCCTGTGTATGGCCCAGGCCCGGGGGCTCCTGTCGGTGTATACGGAGAGAGATACGACGTAACCCAGGCCGCGCGTGCCCGTGCCCTATTTTGGGCCTGGCCCAACAGCGCTCGGCACCGTGTATGGCCCAGGCCCGGGGGCTCCTGTCGGTGTACTTGAGTAGGGGTACCCTAGTATCCCAAACTTGTGCACGGGCAGTCGCAGCATCCCGCGGCAAGGCTTGCCAGGTGACCGCCAAGGTCCTCCGTGGTTCCTTTGGAGCCATTCAAGGACAAAGTATCCAAGCCAAGGAGACAAGACCCCGGCAAGAGGAGCTTGCCGGGAAGGCCAACCAAGGCATATCAAGACCCCGGCGAGTGGAGCTTGCCGGGAAGGCCAACCAAGGCATCTCAAGGAACTTGCCGCGGCACGCCACGCGTCCCGGCAAGGCCCGGTGAGCGACAAGCTCTCGGACGCGACAAGACAACGACCGCGGCAAGGCGCTTGCCGCGGCAAGCCACCACTCTGTGCCCGCGCTCCAGCACATCCACCAACGTGTCGCTCTGGGACCCTTCCAGGTGTGCGTGGCGGGAGGCTGTGCAGCCAGCGGTGCGCGGTGGCAAGCGACGCTGACAAGATTGCCATCGTGGCGAGCGGTGGCGTCCCTGACGGTCCCTTCTGCACTATTTAGGCGACGCAGACGGGCATTTAATGCCCTTGTCCCCTGCCGTCAGGGTTAGGTGTGATACACTGTAGCAGGTAGCTGTACCTACCGCAGCACCTTTCCATTTTTACCCTTGCCTACGTTGCCACCTGTCGGTGACCCCTTGAGCATATAAAAGGAGGCCCATGCGCAACGTAGAAAGGGGGGGAGAAAGAACACTCACGCTCGGTCTCGTTAGCTGCTGGGGTGTACTGTAGCACTCCACGCTCCCGAGCAAGAACTCAATACAAACCACAAAGCAGGAGTAGGGTTTTACGCATCCGTGCGGCCCGAACCTGGGTAAACCGCTCGTGTGCTTCGCCTCTATCCGCTCTTCGTGCGACCTCCGCCCCCGCCGAACCGAAAGGGACTCGGCCCGCCGGTCGCATAGGTGCTCGTGGATCAGTACCCTGGCACCATGTTATTTTGAGAAGACATGATTACTTGGTTAGTATGCTTGAAGTATTATTATTTTTATGTCAATATTAAACTTTTGTCTTGAATCTTACGGATCTGAGTATTCTTGCCACAATAAAGAAGAATTACTTAGAGAAAAATATGTTAGGTAGCATTCCACATCAAAAATTCTGTTTTTATCATTTACCTACTCGAGGACGAGCAGGAATTAAGCTTGGGGATGCTGATACGTCTCCAACGTATCTATAATTTTTGATTGTTCCATGCTATTATATTATCAACCTTGGATGTTTTATATGCATTTATATGCTATTTTATATGATTTTTGGGACTAACCTATTAACCTAGAGCCCAGTGCCAGTTTCTGTTTTTCCCTTGTTTCAGTGTTTCGCAGAAAAGGAATATCAAACGGAGTCCAAACGGAATGAAACCTTCGGAAAAGTTATTTTTGGAAAGGAAGCAATATAGGAGACTGTTGGAAATATGCCCTAGAGGCAATAATAAAAGCATTATCATTATATTTCCTTGTTCATGATAATTGTCTTTATTCATGCTATAATTGTGTTATCCGGAAATCGTAATACATGTGTGAATAATAGACACCAACATGTCCCTAGTAAGCCTCTAGTTGACTAGCTCGTCGATCAACAGATAGTCATGGTTTCCTGACTATGGACATTGGATGTCATTGATAACGGGATCACATCATTAGGAGAATGATGTGATGGACAAGACCCAATCCTAAACATAGCATAAGATCGTATAGTTCGTTTGCTAGAGTTTTCCAATGTCAAGTATCTTTTCCTTAGACCATGAGATCGTGTAACTCCCGGATACCGTAGGAGTGCTTTGGGTGTGCCAAACGTCACAACGTAATTGGGTGACTATAAAGGTATACTACGGGTATCTCCGAAAGTGTCTGTTGGGTTGACACGGATCAAGACTGGGATTTGACACTCCGTATGACGGAGAGGTATCATTGGGCCCACTCGGTAATGCATCATCATAATGAGCTCAAAGTGACCAAGTGTCTGGTCATGGGATCATGCATTACGGTACGAGTAAAGTGACTTGCCGGTAACGATATTGAACGAGGTATTGGGATACCGACGATCGAATCTCGGGCAAGTAGCATACCGATTGACAAAGGGAATTGTATACGGGGTTGCTTGAATCCTCGACATCGTGGTTCATCCGATGAGATCATCGAGGAACATGTGGGAGCCAACATGGGTATCCAGATCCCGCTGTCTGTTATTGGCCGGAGAGCGATCTCGGTCATGTCTACATGTCTCCCGAACCCGTAGGGTCTACACACTTAAGGTTCGGTGACGCTAGGGTTGTAGGGATATGTATATGCAATAACCCGAATGTTGTTCGGAGTCCCGGATGAGATCCCGGACGTCACGAGGAGTTCTGGAATGGTCCGGAGGTAAAGAATTATATATAGGAAGTACTATTTCGGGCATCGGGACAAGTTTCGGGGTCACCGGTATTGTACCGGGACCACCGGAAGGGTTCCGGGGGTCCACCGGGTGGGGCCACCTGCCCTGGGGGGCCACATGGGCTGTAGGGGGTGCGCCTTGGCCTATGTGGGCCAAGGGCACCCGCCCCAAGAGGCCCATGCGCCTAGGGTTTCAAGAAGGGAAGAGTCCTAAAGGGGGAAGGCACCTCCTAGGTGCCTTGGGGAGGAGGGATTCCTCCCCTTGGCCGCACCCCCCTAGGAGATTGGATCTCCTATGGCCGGCGCCCCCCCTTGGCCCTCCTATATATAGTGGGGAGATGGAGGACTTCTAACCCCACGCCTTTGGTGCCTCCCTCTCCCTCTCCAACACCTCCTCCTCCTCCATAGTGCTTGGCGAAGCCCTGCCGGAGTACTGCAGCTCCATCACCACCACGCCGTCATGCTGCTGCTGGAGCCATCTTCCTCAACCTCTCCTTCCCCCTTGCTGGATCAAGAAGGAGGAGACGTCACGCTGACCGTACGTGTGTTGAACGCGGAGGTGCCGTCCGTTCGGCGCTAGGATCTCCGGTGATTTGGATCACGTCGAGTACGCCTTCCTCATCCCCGTTCTTTGAACGCTTCCGCGCGTGATCTACAAAGGTATGTAGATGCAATCCAATCACTCGTTGCTAGATGAACTCCTAGATGGATCTTGGTGAAACCGTAGGAAAATTTTTGTTTTCTGCAACGTTCCCCAATAGTGGCATCATGAGCTAGGTCTATGCGTAGTTCTCATGCACGAGTAGAACACAATTTGTTGTGGGCGTTGATGTTGTCAACTTTCTTGCCGCTACTAGTCTTTTCTTGCTTCAACGGTATTGTGGGATGAAGCGGCCCGGACCAACCTTACACGTACGCTTATGTGAGACCGGTTCCACCGACTAACATGCACAAGTTGCATAAGGTGGCTGGCGGGTGTCTGTCTCTCCTACTTTAGTTGGAGCGGATTCGATGAAAAGGGTCCTTATGAAGGGTAAATAGAAGTTGACAAATCACGTTGTGGCTTTCACGTAGGTAAGAAAACGTTCTTGCTAGAACCCTACTTCAGCCACGTAAAACTTGCAACAACAATTAGAGGACGTCTAACTTGTTTTTGCAGCAAGTGCTTTGTGATATGATATGGCCAAAGTTGTGATGAATGATGAATGATCTATATGTGATGTATGAGATGTTCATGCTATTGTAATAGGAATCACGACTTGCATGTCGATGAGTATGACAACCGGCAGGAGCCATAGGAGTTGTCTTTATTTTTTGTATGACCTGCGTGTCATTGAGAAACGCCATGTAAATTACTTTACTTTATTGCTAAACGCGTTAGCCATAGTAGTAGAAGTAATAGTTGGCGAGCAACTTCATGGAGACACGATGATGGAGATCATGATGATGGAGATCATGGTGTCATGCCGGTGACAAGATGATCATGGAGCCCCAAGATGGAGATCAAAGGAGCTATGTGATATTGGCCATATCATGTCACTATTATTATTTGATTGCATGTGATGTTTATCATGTTTTTGCATCTTGTTTACTTAGAACGACGGTAGTAAATAAGGTGATCCCTCATAATAATTTCAAGAAAGTGTTCCCCCTAACTGTGCACCGTTGTGACAGTTCGTTGTTTCGAAGCACCACGTGATGATCGGGTGTGATAGATTCTAACGTTCACATACAACGGGTGTAAGATAGATTTACACATGCAAAACACTTAGGTTGACTTGACGAGCCTAGCATGTACAGACATGGCCTCGGAACACAGAAGACCGAAAGGTCGAGCATGAGTCGTATAGAAGATACGATCAACATGAAGATGTTCACCGACGTTGACTAGTCCGTCTCACATGATGATCGGACACGGCCTAGTTAACTCGGATCATGTTATACTTAGATGACTGGAGGGATGTCTACCTAAGTGGGAGTTCATTGAATAATTTGATTAGATGAACTTAATTATCATGAACTTAGTCTAAATATTTTACAATATGTCTTGTAGATCAAATGGCCAACGTAGTCCTCAACTTCAACGCGTTCCTAGAGAAAACCAAGCTGAAAGACGATGTCAGCAACTACACGGACTGGGTTCGGAACCTGAGGATCATCCTCATAGCTGCCAAGAAAGATTCTGTCCTACAAGCACCGCTGGGTGACGCACATGTTCTCCCTGCAGAACAAGACGTTATGAACGCTTGGCAGGCACGTACCGATGACTACTCCCTCGTTCAGTGCGGCATGCTTTACAGCTTAGAGCCGGGGCTCCAAAAGCGTTTTGAGAGACACGGAGCATATGAGATGTTCGAAGAGCTGAAAATGGTTTTCCAAGCTCATGCCCGGGTCGAGAGATATCAAGTCTCCGACAAGTTCTTCAGCTGTAAGATGGAGGAAAACAGTTCTGTCAGTGAGCACATACTCACTATGTCTGGGTTGCATAACCGCTTGACTCAGCTGGGAGTTAATCTCCCAGATGACGCGGTCATTGACAGAATCCTTCAATCGCTTCCACCGAGCTACAAGAGCTTTGTGATGAACTTCAATATGCAGGGGATGGAAAAGACCATTCCTGAAGTATTTGCAATGCTGAAATCAGCAGAGGTAGAAGTCAAAAAGGAACATCAAGTGTTGATGGTGAATAAAACCACTAAGTTCAATAAAGGCAAGGGTAAGAAAACCTTCAAGAAAGACGGCAAGGGAGTTGCCGCGCCCGGCAAGCAAGCTGCCAGGAAGAAGCCAAAGAATGGACCCAAGCCCGAGACTGAGTGCTTTTATTGCAAGGAAAGTGGTCACTGGAAGCGGAACTGCCCCAAATACTTAGCGGACAAGAAGGCTGGCAAAACAAAAGGTATATGTGATATACATGTAATTGATGTGTACCTTACCAGTACTCGTAGTAGCTCCTGGGTATTTGATACCGGTGCAGTTGCTCACATTTGTAACTCAAAGCAGGAGCTGCGGAATAAGCGGAGACTGGCGAAGGACGAGGTGACGATGCGCGTCGGGAATGGTTCCAAGGTCGATGTGATCGCCGTCGGCACGCTACCTCTGCATTTACCTACGGGATTAGTTTTAAACCTCAATAATTGTTATTTAGTGCCAAGTTTGAGCATGAACATTGTATCAGGATCTCGTTTAATTCGAGATGGCTACTCATTTAAATCCGAGAATAATGGTTGTTCTATTTATATGAGAGATATGTTTTATGGTCATGCTCCGATGGTGAATGGTTTATTCTTAATGAATCTCGAGCGTAATGCTACACATATTCATAGTGTGAATACCAAAAGATGTAAGATTGATAATGATAGTCCCACATACTTGTGGCACTGCCGCCTTGGTCACATAGGTGTCAAACACATGAAGAAGCTCCATGCTGATGGACTTTTAGAGTCTCTTGATTATGAATCATTTGACACGTGCGAACCATGCCTCATGGGTAAAATGACCAAGACTCCGTTCTCAGGAACAATGGAGCGAGCAACCAACTTATTGGAAATCATACATACTGATGTGTGTGGTCCAATGAGTGTTGAGGCTCGCGGTGGCTATCGTTATATTCTCACCCTCACTGATGACTTGAGTAGATATGGGTATCTCTACTTAATGAAACACAAGTCTGAGACCTTTGAAAAGTTCAAAGAATTTCAGAGTGAGGTTGAGAATCAACGTGACAGGAAAATCAAGTTCCTGCGATTAGATCGTGGAGGAGAATACTTGAGTCACGAGTTTGGCACACACTTAAGAAAATGTGGAATAGTTTCACAACTCACGCCTCCTGGAACACCTCAGCGTAATGGTGTGTCCGAACGTCGTAATCGCACTCTATTAGATATGGTGCGATCTATGATGTCTCTTACCGATTTACCGCTATCATTTTGGGGCTATGCTTTAGAGACTACCGCATACACTTTAAATAGGGCTCCATTGAAATCCGTTGAGACGACACCGTATGAATTATGGTTTGGGAAGAAACCTAAGCTGTCATTTCTAAAAGTTTGGGGATGCGATGCTTATGTCAAGAAACTTCAACCTGAAAAGCTCGAACCCATGTCGGAAAAATGCGTCTTCATAGGATACCCTAAAGAAACTATTGGGTATACCTTCTACCTCAGATCCGAAGGCAAGATCTTTGTTGCCAAGAATGGATCCTTTCTAGACAAGGAGTTTCTCTCGAAAGAAGTGACTGGGAGGAAAGTAGAACTTGATGAAGTATTACCTCTTGAATCGGAAAGTGGCGCAACTCAGGAAAATGTTCCTGTGGTGCCTGCACCGACTAGAGAGGAAGTTAATTATAATGATCAAGATACTTCTGATCAAGCTCCTACTGAAATTCGTAGGTCCACAAGGACACGTTCCGCACCAGAGTGGTACGGCAACCCTGTCTTGGAAATCATGTTGTTAGACAACGGTGAACCTTCGAACTATGAAGAAGCGATGGCGGGCCTGGATTCCGACAAATGGCTAGAAGCCATGAAATCCGTGATAGGATCCATGTATGAAAACGAAGTATGGACTTTGACTGACTTGCCCGTTGAGCGGCGAGCCATAGAAAATAAATGGATCTTGAAGAAGAAGACAGACGCGGATGGTAATGTGACCATCTATAAAGCTCGGCTTGTCGCTAAGGGTTATCGACAAGTTCAAGGGGTTGACTACGATGAGACTTTCTCACCGGTAGCGAAGCTAAAGTCCGTCCGAATCATGTTAGCAATTGCCGCATTCTATGATTATGAGATATGGCAAATGGACGTCAAAACGGCATTCCTTAATGGATTCCTTAAGGAAGAATTGTATATGATGCAGCCGGAAGGTTTTGTCGATCCTAAGAATGCTAACAAGGTGTGCAAGCTCCAACGCTCGATTTATGGGCTGATGCAAGCATCTCGGAGTTGGAATATTCGCTTTGATGAGATGATCAAAGCGTTTGGGTTTATGCAGACTTATGGAGAAGCCTGTGTTTACAAGAAAGTGAGTGGGAGCTCTGTAGCATTTCTCATATTATATGTAGATGACATACTTTTGATGGGAAATGATATAGAACTCTTGGACAGCATTAAGGCCTACTTGAATAAGAGTTTTTCAATGAAGGACCTTGGGGAAGCTGCATATATATTAGGCATCAAGATCTATAGAGATAGATCAAGACGCCTCATAGGTCTTTCACAAAGCACATACCTTGATAAGATATTGAAGAAATTCAATATGGATCAGTCTAAGAAGGGGTTCTTGCCTGTGTTACAAGGTGTGAAATTGAGCTCAGCTCAATGTCCGACCACGGCAGAAGATATAGAAGAGATGAGTGTCATCCCCTATGCCTCAGCCATAGGTTCTATTATGTATGCCACGCTATGTACCAGACCTGATGTAAACCTTGCCGTAAGTTTGGTAGGAAGGTACCAAAGTAATCCCGGAAAGGAACACTGGACAGCGGTCAAGAATATCCTGAAGTACCTAAAAAGGACTAAGGAAATGTTTCTCGTTTATGGAGGTGACGAAGAGCTCGTCGTAAAAGGTTACGTCGACGCTAGCTTCGACACAGATCTGGATGACTCTAAGTCACAAACCGGATACGTGTATATTTTGAATGGTGGGGCAATAAGCTGGTGCAGTTCCAAGCAGAGTGTCGTGGCGGGATCTACATGTGAAGCGGAGTACATGTCAGCCTCGGAGGCAGCACATGAAGCAATTTGGGTGAAGGAGTTCATCACCGACCTAGGAGTCATACCCAATGCGTCCGGGCCGATCAAGCTCTTCTGTGACAACACTGGAGCTATTGCACTTGCCAAGGAGCCCAGGTTTCACAAGAAGACAAGGCACATCAAGCGTCGCTTCAACTCCATTCGTGAAAATGTTCAAGATGGAGACATAGATATTTGTAAAGTACATACGGATCTGAATGTAGCAGATCCGTTGACTAAACCTCTCCCTAGAGCAAAACATGATCAACACCAGAATTCCATGGGTGTTCGATTCATCACAATGTAACTAGATTAATGACTCTAGTGCAAGTGGGAGACTCTTGGAAATATGCCCTAGAGGCAATAATAAAAGTATTATTATTATATTTCCTTGTTCATGATAATTGTCTTTATTCATGCTATAATTGTGTTATCCGGAAATCGTAATACATGTGTGAATAATAGACACCAACATGTCCCTAGTAAGCCTCTAGTTGACTGGCTCATTGATCAACAGATAGTCATGGTTTCCTGACTATGGACATTGGATGTCATTGATAACGGGATCACATCATTAGGAGAATGATGTGATGGACAAGACCCAATCCTAAACATAGCATAAGATCGTATAGTTCGTTTGCTAGAGTTTTCCAATGTCAAGTATCTTTTCCTTAGACCATGAGATCGTGTAACTCCTGGATACCGTAGGAGTGCTGTGGGTGTGCCAAATGTCACAACGTAACTGGGTGACTATAAAGGTATACTATGGGTATCTCCGAAAGTGTCTGTTGGGTTGACACGGATCAAGACTGGGATTTGTCACTCCATATGACGGAGAGGTATCACTGGGCCCACTCGGTAATGCATCATCATAATGAGCTCAAAGTGACCAAGTGTCTGGTCACGGGATCATGCATTATGGTACGAGTAAAGTGACTTGCCGGTAACGAGATTGAACGAGGTATTGGGATACCGACGATCGAATCTCGGGCAAGTAGCATACCGATTGACAAAGGGAATTGTATACGGGGTTGCTTGAATCCTCGACATCATGGTTCATCCGATGAGATCATCGAGGAACATGTGGGAGCCAACATGGGTATCCAGATCCCGCTGTTGGTTATTGGCCGGAGAGCGATCTCGGTCATGTCTACATGTCTCCCGAACCCGTAGGGTCTACACACTTAAGGTTCGGTGACGCTAGGGTTGTAGGGATATGTATATGCAGTAACCCGAATGTTGTTCGGAGTCCCGGATGAGATCCCGGACGTCAAGAAGAGTTCCGGAATGGTCCGGAGGTAAAGAATTATATATAGGAAGTACTATTTCGGGTATCGGGACAAGTTTCGGGGTCACCGGTATTGTACCGGGACCACCGGAAGGGTCCCGGGGGTCCACCGGGTGGGGCCACCTGCCCCGGGGGGGCACATGGGCTGTAGGGGGTGCGCCTTGGCCTATGTGGGCCAAGAGCACCAGCCCCAAGAGGCCCATGCGCCTAGGGTTTCAAGAAGGGAAGAGTCCCAAAGGGGGAAGGCACCTCCTAGGTGCCTTGGGGAGGAGGGATTCCTCCCCTTGGCCGCACCCCCCTAGGAGATTGGATCTCCTAGGGCCGGCGCCCCCCCCCTTGGCCCTCCTATATATAGTGGGGAGATGGAGGACTTCTGACCCCACGCCTTTGGTGCCTCCCTCTCCCTCTCCAACACCTCCTCCTCCATAGTGCTTGGCAAAGCCCTGCCGGAGTACTGCAGCTCCATCACCACCACGCCGTCGTGCTGCTGCTGGAGCCATCTTCCTCAAGCTCTCCTTCCCCCTTGCTGGATCAAGAAGGAGGAGACGTTACGCTGACCGTACGTGTGTTGAACGCGGAGGTGCCGTCCGTTCGGCGCTAGGATCTCCGGTGATTTGGATCACGTCGAGTATGCCTTCCTCATCCCCGTTCTTTGAACGCTTCCGCGCGTGATCTACAAAGGTATGTAGATGCAATCCAATCACTTGTTGCTAGATGAACTCCTAGATGGATCTTGGTGAAACCGTAGGAAAATTTTTGTTTTCTGCAACGTTCCCCAACAGAGACTTGGAGTGCACATCAGGGGATCAACGAGGAAGCCACGAGGCAGGGGGGCGCGCCCTCCACCCTCGTGGGCCCCTCGTGGCTCCCCTGATGTATTTCTTCCTCATATATATCTCCATATACCCTAAAACAATCGGGGAGCACAATAGATCAGGAGTTCCACCGCCAGAAGCCTCCGTAGCCACCGAAAACCAATCTAGACCCGTTCCGGCACCCTGCCGGAGGGGGCAATTCCTCTACGGTGGCCATCTTCATCATTCTGGTGCTCTCCATGATGAGGAGGGAGTAGTTCTCCCTCGGGGCTAAGGGTATGTACCAGTAGCTATGTGTTTGATCTCTCTCTCTCTCTCTCTCGTGTTCTTGAGATGGTACGATCTTGATGTATCGCGAGCTTTGGTATTATATTTGGATCCTATGATGTTTCTTCCCCCCTCTACTCTCTTGTAATGGATTGAGTTTTCCCTTTGAAGTTATCTTATCGGATTGAGTCTCTAAGGATTTGAGAACACTTGATGTATGTCTTGCCGTGCTTATCTGTGGTGACAATGGGATATCACGTGATCCACTTGATGTATGTTTTGGTGATCAACTTGCGGGTTCCGCCCATGAACCTATGCATAGGGGTTGGCACACATTTTCGTCTTGACTCTCCGGTAGAAACTTTGGGGCACTCTTTGAGGTCCTATGTGTTGGTTGAATAGATGAATCTGAGATTGTGTGATGCATATCGTATAATCATACCCACGGATACTTGAGGTGACATTGGAGTATCTAGGTGACATTAGGGTTTTGGTTGATTTGTGTCTTAAGGTGTTATTCTAGTATGAACTCTAGGGCTGTTTGTGACACTTACAGGAATAGCCCAACGGATTGATTGGAAAGAATAACTTTGAGGTGGTTTCGTACCCTACCATAATCTCTTCGTTTGTTCTCCGCTATTAGTAACTTTGGAGTGACTCTTTGTTGCATGTTGAGGGATAGTTATGTGATCCAATTATGTTATTATTGTTGAGAGGACTTTCACTAGTGAAAGTATGAACCCTATGCCTTGTTTCAACACATTGCAATACCGTTTACGGTCACTTTTATCATTCATTACCTTGCTGCTTTTATATTTTCAGATTACAAAAACTATTATCTACTATCCATATACCACTTGTATCATCATCTCTTCGCCGAACTAGTGCACCTATACAATTTACCATTGTATTGGGTGTGTTGGGGACACAAGAGACTCTTTGTTATTTGGTTGCAGGGTTGCTTGAGAGAGACCATCTTCATCCTACGCCTCCTACGGATTGATAAACCTTAGGTCATCCACTTGAGGGAAATTTTCTACTGTCCTACAAACCACTGCACTTGGAGGCCCAAAAACGTCTACAAGAAGAACATTGTGTAGTAGACATCAATAACCTTGTTGATTGAATTGCCATACCGACATGTTCGGTTGCCTCAGGGACTTTGGCATGATCAAGAGGGTCCTCCTTGTTGGGTGTTCGGCGACGGGGCATATTTCTTTTATTACTCACTTTGCATAAATTATTAATCATGCAACTTTTATTCAATTTTTTTATTATTATTACTATTATCTCTGCTATCTTCTGTGTACAGGTAAATGATCCAGATTGGGCAGCGTTGTCACCTCGGCGTGTCGACATACCACGTCACCTCGACTGGACCGGGGGCTTCGTCATCACTTCATTAACCCACGCCAGGTACTTTGGCGTCACACCGTCGGCCCGCATCGGTCATGCTATGTCGCCACTTTGGAGCGTCGAACTCTTCGCTCTGCCACTTCGGGACCGGCTTGGGGGCTGCGATCTCGTCCCGTCGTAAGCTCGGACCACGTCATCAATGCCGAACACATTAACAAGTTAAGTCGTTTTTATGCTCAAAGTTTTAAATTTTTAATTTGTGTTCGGTTCGACCATGCTCACATATGGTATATGTTAAAAACACTTTTCTTTGCTCGTGTTAACTGGGGCTCCTAAATTTATATGAGCCATTTTATAATAGTGTTCTTCTTCTAAGTCATTGCAAAGTCTTTTTCTATCACTCCTTTCTCGACTCAAGTGTGTGGTCAATAGTCGGATAGCCTGTTTTCTCTCTAAGGCCGCTCGAGTTTTGTCGTGGAATTTTCACGGCAGATGTCCTAGTGTGAGGACTTAGTCGTGAGGCCAGCGCATCTTTGTGGTAGCTTGAGAGGGGTTGATCGGGATGAGAGACGCAGGGCGGATCAACGCACAAGACAAGGATTTAGACAGCTTCGGGCCACGGGAAACATCATCCGGTAATAGCCCTACATGCTGTTTGTGGCTAGATCTCATTATGCTCATGAGAGAGTCGCCGCATAAGCCGGCTCCCCTTTGTGTCTAGCCCTAGAGATTGTTTCTTGTTGCTTGTCCCTCTTTGGGGAGCCCTGCCCCTCCTTATATATGTTGAAGGGGTGGGTTACATGACTAGTCCTATTAGGATTAGGATTACTCTATTACAAGTGGAGTTCTAGTCTTGCTTTTTTTGTAGGAGAATATTCATTGTGCTTTCCTCATAAATTGGTCCACCATTAACATGAAACGGCCTTCTGGGCCTTGGGCCTTATCATCCGTCTGACCCGCCCGCCAGGTCACCAGTGAGTCATAATGTTCAGGCGGGTTGCTTGTAAACCGCCAGGTCAGGGCAGGTCGCCAGTGAATCGCCAAGTGTCAGTCGGGCCTCAAGTAAACCGCCAAGTCCGGCCGGGTCATATTTCCGGTCGGGTCATACCGCGGGGCATATCCCCGACAAGTTTAGTTCGCTAAACTGGCTTTACAAGCAGTACTCCGCCTTTGGAATAGGAGGTTGCAGCCGTAGGCTGGCCCGCTTGAAGTCTTGAGATCGGATTTGTCATATTAATGCATGACAGAAGCACAAAAGTAAGACCAATTTTCGGATTGGCACAAAAAAAACTAGCCATAGTTCGGACGTAAAGTTTTCGCGTAAAGTTTTAGCTTATGGCACTTTTGATCTATTTGTGTGTTTCTCTTTTATGAGGCTGGACATCCTCTTGACCGAGGTACCCTGCATAATAATCCAGCTGGGGAAATCTTTTTTGACCCATAGTTTGACATTTTTCCTGCCTGCACCTCAGTGTTGGGTCCGGGCATAAATCCCACAGTACACTGCCGGACACTCTTTAAGCATCGACAATATCAACGGGGGGCTGCGACTTGAGCCAAACCCACCAAAATCCAAGGTACTCCGAGGAGACCTCGACAAAATGTTCTCGGATATTGCTTTATATGCATCAGTTTCGAATTGTGTCTTCGGTCAATAGTTGGGTTGCCCGGCTCCTGTGCTTGCCTCCAACGTTCTGCTTTGTTCGGCTAGGTGCGCAAAGGGAGAACCACTTTGATTATGCTTCTAGCTAGCATGGTTAAGCGCCTCGGTGGAGAAAGCCGAAAACTGACTATCACAATAAGTGTAAACTGGTCAGTGATCTGATGAATGTATTAAACTCTAAGATCGATAGAGGTCACCCCGTGTTAAATGACGGCGTTCATAACATTGGCCAAAGTGTTTACAGCTTGACCTCGACTATCGCCGAACACTAACCGGGGGCTAGTTACTGGCCTCCCAACTTTAAGCTCCTATGACTAAGTGAAAGTTATAAATCCCGCATATCTTATTGCCTCGTTTCCGCCAACACAACCGCCTTCGGGCGCCGAGACGTCGGCTAAGGGTTGTTTGGTTATCGCGAAAACACCCTGCGTAGCATCTACAAGGGGGTGGAAGCCGACGATGGGCCACTTTCAACTGATAAACGGTCGCAACAGAGTCAAAATAAACATATCATCAGCGTTAGTATTTAATATACGAGGGCTGCCTTCCGCAATCATTGTTATAAAGCCATAAATATGCATCAATTTGACTTAAGATTTTGACCAAGCTGGGTTGCCTGGCTCATGTGCTTACCCCTACGTTCCCGATTGTTTGGCTAGGCGGTAAAGGTATCACCTCTGTGATTGTTACTACCGGGTCATCCGAGTTAGTACCTCAGACTAGGTGAAGCCGAAAGCTAGCGATCTTAAAGGATATAATTGGTCGGCAACGACGGGAGTGAAAATTTTGGTCCATTAATACCATAGAGTTCGAGAACTTTCCCCGAACTAAATCCTCAATATTTTCCTCGCAAAATCTATCTTCCCTATTTGGTGTGTACTTGCAAACTCTATGCACTCCACAAAAATTGACATGCTTATAAGAGACATATTCATTATGACTAGTGCAATCATCATTAGTACTATGGATATTCAAGGAGTTCATACTAACAACATTGCAATCATGCTCATCATTCAAATATTTAGTGCCAAACATTTTATAGACTTCTTTGTAGCGACCCGACCTCAAACGGTCAAGTCTCTGTGCTTCAGTGTCATCCCTGGATCGGTAATGCTGACACACACAATACTCGAAGGATTTATAACAAAGTAGAAATCACACACTTATTACATCAAATGTCTCAAAAGAGAACTTATTACAATAAATATGGCTTAAGGCCATCTAATACGATAACAGTGGAAGGCTTGGAAGATAAAGTGAGTCCATCAACTCCAACGGCATAGCTGAGCTGCACGGCAACGACCTAACGAACCTTACTCCTCGTCTGAAAAGTCTGCAACATAATACGTTGCAGCCCAAAAATGGGTCAGCACAAGGAATATGCTGGCAATATAACAGAGTAGAGCAAGAACATAATAATGCTATCACTACATGCATATTTGGTTGGTGGAAATCTCTATGGTTATAGTTTTTGTGAAAAGCCAATTTTTCCCTACAACAAAGGAATAAATTTTATTTAACTAAAATGGTAGTTGAAACATCATTGAGAAGGTTCCTCCAACCCAATCCCAATTAAAGTAATTATCAACCCAACAATATTAATTAATAGTGATGAGATACTTAGGATACTCCAAGTACTAGATACTCAAGATTGTCCATAACCGGGGACACGGCTAACCATGATTAGATTGTATACTCTGCAGAGGTTTCTGCACTTTTCCTCACAAGACTCGATCGCCTCCGTTGGATTTCTCGCACTACATGGTGTTTGAGAAACGGATGACCAAGACACAGTCTTTCAGAAACATTAACTCCTTACTCCGGGCAGACCATACCAAACCTACATCCCTCTACCTGCTGATCCACCTCTTCAAGAGCTCATGCGACCTACTCAACTATGCTAGAGCCCATAATAGCTTGTGGTTGCACACGGAATTTCTAGCATGAAAATATCTCAGTTCCCTTTGAGCCTGGGTGGCGGACCTTAGGATGATCACACGGGTACTCCGGGATATCCTATGACAACACTGGGTTCTCCAGGTGCCCGACAAGCAATCCACCCAGATGTGTATTAAAGTTGCCACCTTAAGTTGAACCATTAATTAACAATCTCACATTTGTCATGGATTCAATCTCCCAAACCACGTCTACGAGCATAGCTTAGCAATATAAGCAATACGTAGAAGTAACTCCCAAGGTTTGAATATAACAGGGCAATAGGTTCTACCTCATCAACTACTTCCCATCCCACATGTTAATCACATCCTAATCATGCAATGTTTGAGGATTGGAACTAATGCATAAAAACTAGGTATGAAAGGAGTATGATCAATGTGTTACTTGCCTTGCTAACGATCCGCAAAACCTAGGGACTCGTAGTAGCACGCTTCGCACTCCAGGAATTCTATCGCAAACAAACAATAGCATACATAAGCAATCAAGCAAAGAAGCACAGGTAAAACTCAAATAAGAAGAATTGACCAGAAAGTTCAACTTAAGAACTCCAGTTTGCAAAAAGAATCAAATCAAACGGAGCAACGAAACTCAAACTGCGAAAGAAACAAGATCCGTTTACTAATCTGAACTAAAGTCAAATTTTACAGTACCAAAATATTGTTCAAGTTGATTAAACAGAAAGAGGGTGTCAAGACGAAGATCTAGGCGCTTGAATCACCTGATTCCGATAAACGAGCGAAAAGATAAACTGAAACGAAAATCGGATCAGAAATCGCGATTGAAAATAATCGCAGAAATCCGAGAAAAAGAAAACTGACAAACAGACTAATGAACGAACGTTCATTGTCTGTAACTAACGAGCGAAACCTCTCGTTAAAACGAACGTACAGACGAACGTCCGCAAAGTAACTAAACCGAGAAAAACCGGCGAACCGGTCTATAAAAACGAAATTAGGGTTTCTAAAAAAACCGGATCGGTTTTAAAATAAAACCGAACGGCGACGACGGCGGCGTATACCTCCCGCAAGGCTCTGGCGAGGCGGGGCGGCTCTGGCGAGGTGGGGCTACGGTGGTGGGGTGCGCGGGGCGGCGCAGGCAGCAACGGCGAGCGGTGGCGCGCGGCAAAGGGCGGCGGCGGCGCTGCGAGGCAGGCGGCGGGGTGGTGGTGGAGGGGGTCCGGGTGAGGTATTTAAGGAAGGAGCTGCTTGGGGAAGGGGTAAGGCGGCGCGGGGAGGAGGAGTCCCGGCCGGACTCGGGGTCGCGGCGGCGGCGGCCTCCCGGTCTCCAGGTCGGAGACGAGGCGCGGGGATAGCGGGCCGGCTCGGCTGGGCTTCGGCCCAGTCGGGCGCAGAGAGTTTTTTTAAAATAATTTCACCGGAACTTAAATAAATCCTAGAAAATAAAATAAAAATCTAAAAATACCAAAACAAATTTTCGCCATCTAAATAAAATATTGAGAACGAGATGAACATTTTTTTGGCCCTAAAATGCAATTTTGAAAAACATGCAATTTTTCTAATGCAAATAAAATGGCAATAAAATCCGAATAAAATCAAATATTGGATTTTAATATTTTTCCTCCAATATTTCAATTATTTTGGAGAAGTCGTATTATCTCCTCTCATATATTTTAATATGAAATATTTTTGGAGAGAAAAATAATTAAAACCAAAATCCTCGTTTCAATATTTGATAAAATTCAAATATGAAAGCAATGAAATCCCCAACTCTCTCCGAGGGTCTTTGAGTTGCTTAGGATTTCGAGGACCGTGAAACGAAATGCAGTAAAATATGATATGTATGGATGATCTATGTATAACATTCCAAATTGAAAATTTGGGATGTTACATTCTTCTTCTAGCACTTGAGCACAATTTTCATTTCCATCATTCTCACGAAAGATATTAAAAAGATGAAGCGTATGAGGCAAACTCAATTCCATTTTTTTATAAAATAAACTAGTGATAAAATACGAAACAAAAAGATTCAATTGCAAAATCTAAAGATATACTTTCAAGAGCTAACCTCCCCGGCAACGGCGCCAGAAAAGAGCTTGATGTCTACTACACAACCTTCTTCTTGTAGACATTGTTGGGCCTCCAAGTGCAGAGGTTTGTAGGACAGTAGAAAATTTCCCTCATTTGGATGACCTAAGGTTTATCAATCTGTGAGAGGCGTAGGATAAAGATAGTCTCTCTCAAACAACCCTGCAACCAAATAAAGAAGAGTCTCTTGTGTCCCCAACACTCCCAATACAATGGTAAATTGTATAGGTGCACTAGTTCGGCGAAGAGATGGTGATACAAGTGCAATATGGATAGTAGATAAAGGTTTTTGTAATCTGAAAATATAAAAACAGCAAGGTAACTAATGATAAAAGTGAGCGTAAACGGTATTGCAATGCTAGGAAACAAGGCCTAGGGTTCATACTTTCACTAGTGCAAGTTCTCTCAACAATAATAACATAACCGGATCATATAATTATCCCTCAACATGCAACAAAGAGTCACTCCAAAGTCACTAATAGCGGAGAACAAACGAAGAGATTATTGTAGGGTACGAAACCACCTCAAAGTTATTCTTTCTGATCGATCTATTCAAGAGTCCGTAATAAAATAACGCGAAGCTATTCTTTCCGTCCAATCTATCATAGAGTTTGTACTAGAATAACACCTTAAGACACAAATCAACCAAAACCCTAATGTCACCTAGATACTCCAATGTCACCTCAAGTATCCGTGGGTATGATTATACGATATGCATCACACAATCTTAGATTCATCTATTCAACCAACACAAAGAACTTCAAAGTGTTCCCCAAAGTTTCTACCGGAGAGTCAAGAAGAAAACGTGTGCCAACCCCTATGCATAAGTTCACGAGGTCACGGAACTCGCAAGTTGATCACCAAAGCATACATCAAGTGGATCACGTGATATCCCATTGTCACCATAGATAAGCACATGCAAGACAAACATCAAGTGTTCTCACATCCTTAAAGACTCAATCCGATAAGATAACTTCAAAGGGAACTCAATTCATCACAAGAGAGTAGAGGGGGAGAAACATCATAAGATCCAAATATAATAGCAAAGCTCGCGATACATCAAGATCGTACCACCTCAAGAACACGAGAGAGAGAGATCAAACACATAGCTACTTGTACATACCCTTAGCCCCGAGGGAGAACTACTCCCTCCTCATCATGGAGAGCGTCGGGATGATGAAGATGGCCACCGGAGAGGGATTACCCCCTTCGGCAGGGTGCCGGAACGGGTCTAGATTGGTATTCAGTGGCTGCGGAGGCTTCTGGCAGCGGAACTCCCGATCTATTCTGCTCCCCGATGTTTTTTGGGTATATGGACATATATAGGCGTAAGAAGTCAGTCAGTGGGGCCACGAGGGGCCCATGAGGGTGGGAACGTGCCTAGGGGGCAGGCGCGCCTCCCTGCCTCGTGGCCACTTTGAAGCTTCCCTAACGTCTACTCCAAGTCTCCTGGATTGCTTCCGTTCCGAAAATAACTCTCCCGAAGGTTTCATTCCGTTTGGACTCCGTTTGATATTCCTTTTCTTCGAAACACTTAGATAGGCAAGAAAACAACAATTTGGGCTGGGCCTCCGGTTAATAGTTTAGTCCCAAAAATAATATAAAAGTGTATAATAAAGCCCATAAACATCCAAAACAGATAATATAATAGCATGGAACAATCAAAAATTATAGATACGTTGGAGACGTATCAGCATCCCCGAGCTTAATTCCTCCTCGTCCTCGAGTAGGTAAATGGTAAAAACAAAATTTTTGATGTGGAATGCTACCTAACATATTTATCAATGTAATTTTATTTATTGTGGCATGAATATTCAGATCCATAAGATTCAAGACAAAGGTTTTATATTGACATAAAAATAATAATACTTCAAGCATAGTAACAAAGTAATCGTGTCTTCTCAAAATAACATGGCCAAAGAAAGCTATCCCTACAAAATCATATAGTCTGGCTATGCTCTATCTTCATCACACAAAATATTTAAATCATGCACAACCTCGATGACAAGCCAAGCAATTGTTTCATACTTTTGATGTTCTCAAACTTTTTCAATCTTCACGCAATACATGAGCGTGAGCCATGGACATAGCACTATAGGTGGAATAGAATGGTGGTTGTGGAGAAGACAAAAGGGAGAAGATAGTCTCACATCAACTAGGCGTATCAACGGGCTATGGATATGCCCATCAATAGATATCAATATGAGTGAGTAGGGATTGCCATGCAACGGATGCACTAGAGCTATAAATGTATGAAAGCTCAAAAAGAAACTAAGTGGGTGTGCATCCAACTCGCTTGCTCACGAAGACCTAGGGCATTTGAGGAAGCCCATCATTGGAATATACAAGCCAAGTTCTATAATGAAAGATTCCCACTAGTATATGAAATTGACAACATAGTACACTCTCTATCATGAAGATCATGGTGCTACTTTGAAGCACAAGTGTGTTAAAGGATAGTAGCATTGCCCCTTCTCTCTTTTTCTCTCATTTTTTTTGTTTTTTTGTTTTTTTGGGCCTTATCTTTTTTATGGCCTCTTTCTTTTCTATTTTTTTGCCTGGAGTCTCATCCCGACTTGTGGGGGAATCATAGTCTCCATCATCCTTTTCTCACTTGGGACAATGCTCTAAGAATGATGACCATCACACTTTTATTTACTTACAACTCAATACTTAGAACAAAATATGACTCTATGTGGATGCCTCCGGCGGTGTACCGTGATGTGCAATGAATCCAGAGTGACATGTATGAAAGGATTATGAATGGTGGCTTTGCCGATGTGGGAGTCCTGGATTAGGGGGGTCTCCGGATAGCCGGACTATCTCCATTGGCCGGACTGTTAGACTATGAAGATACAAGATTGAAGACTTCGTCTCGTGTCCGGATGGGACTCTACTTGGCGTGGAAGGCAAGCTAGGAAATACGTATATGGATATCTCCTCATTTGTAACCGACCTTGTGTAACCCTAACCCTCTCCGGTGTCTATATAAACCGAAGGGTTTTAGTCCGTAGGACAACAATCACAACATACAATCATACCATAGGCTAGCTTCTAGGGTTTAGCCTCTCTGATCTCGTGGTAGATCTACTCTTGTAATACCCATATCATCAATATTAATCAAGCAGGACGTAGGGTTTTACCTCCATCAAGAGGGCCCGAACCTGGGTAAAACTTCGTGTCCCTTGCCTCCTGTTACCATCCAGCCTAGACGCACAGTTTGGGACCCCCTACCCGAGATCCGCCGGTTTTGACACCGACATTGGTGCTTTCATTGAGAGTTCCTTTGTGTTATCGCCGTTAGGCTTGATGGCTCCTACTATCATCAATAACGATGCGGTCCAAGGTGAGACTTTTCTTCCCGGACAGATCTTCGTGTTCGGCGGCTTTGCACTGCGGGCTAATTCGCTTGGCCATCTGGAGCAGATTGAAAGCTACGCCCCTGGCCATCAGGTCAGATTTGGAAGCTTGAATTACACTACCAACATCCGTGGAGACTTGATCTTCGACGGATTCGAGCCACAGCCGGGCGCGCTGCACTGTCGCGATGGGTATGACCTAGCTCTACCACCGGACGGTACTCCAGAGGCCGCGCCCGCATTAGCTCCGACCCTTAGCTCGGAGCCAACTGCGCCAATCGAGGACGGGTGGCTAGACACCGCCTCAGGGGCTGCAGTCTCGACAGCGATTGAGCCAAACACCAGCATAATCCTCTGCACGGCCCGTGACTCCAAGGTGCCGGACTCTCTTCCGGACCCCGAATCATCCGCGCCCCTGCCAATCGAATCTGATTGGGCGCCGATCATGGAATTCACCACCACGGATATCTTTCAGCACTCGCCCTTCGGCGACATTCTGAATTCACTAAGGTCTCTCTCTTTGTCAGGAGAGCCCTGGCCGGATTACGGCCAACAGGATTGGGATGCGGACGACGAAGAAATTCGACGCCCACCCACCACACACTTAATAGCCACTGTCGATGACTCAACCGACATGCTCGACTTCGACTCCGCAGACATCGACGGTGTGAACAACGATGCAGGAGGCGAAGAGGAACCACCGCCCACAGGGCGCGGGACGTCCACTTCATCATATGATGTATACATGGTGGACACACCAAAAGAAGACGACGACGAGGACGCACCGAAGGCTTGTTCCCTCGAGAAGCAGTCAAAGCGGCGGCGCAAGCGCCGCCCCAAATCCCACCTCGCCAGAAATAACGATCACACAGACCCAGCGTTTGAGCAGGGCGAACCACTGCCGAATTACGGCCAACAAGATTGGGATGGGGACGACGAAGAAATTCGACGCCCACCCACCACACACTTAATAGCCACTATCGATGACTCAACCGACATGCTCGACTTCGACTCCGCAGACATCGACGGTGTGAACAATGATGCAGGAGGCGAAGAGGAACCACCGCCCACAGGGCACGGGACGTCCACTTCATCATATGATGTATACATGGTGGACACACCAAAAGAAGACGAAGACGAGGACGCACCGAAGGCTTGTTCCCTCGAGAAGCAGTCAAAGCGGCGGCGCAAGCGCCGCCCCAAATCCCACCTCACCAGAAATAATGACCACACAGACCCAGCGTTGGAGCAGGGCGAACCACTGCCGGACCACGGCAATACGGAGAATCAAACCGAACAAACCAATTCTATCAAAGATAATAGTCCGGACGACACAACGCCGGATAGGCACCCAGAGCAGCATAATGCCCGTCAAAGGCTTGTTGCCACCGCAAGGAGTCTGAAAAGGCAGAAGCAAAGGCTCAAGGCTGCGCAGGACACACTCCAAATCAGATGGAGTAAAGTACTCAACACAGCAGCGAAGTACAGCGACAATCGCCCCACCAAGAGCTACCCAAAGCGGAAGTTGCTACCTGAATTCGATGAGGAGGCCTCAGACCCCTCACAACCAATAATGAAAATAGCCACCTGGCCGGATAGACGACCTCACGGCCAACATAGAGCGGCAAACAATGCCACTCACAAGACAATACGCGATCCACGCGAGGGCTTGCACCAAAAGGATAGCACAACGAGATCCATCTATGGACCAAGCAAGCGCGCCCCAGCATATGATATAACACAACAAACATCCGAACAACGCGGTACACCCAGATACAGGGGTGTCGCACACCCCCTATGTTTCACCGATGAGGTGCTGGTTCATGAATTTCCAGAGGGATTCAAACCCGTAAACATAGAGGCATACGACGGAACAATAGACCCTGGGGTCTGGATCGAGGACTATATCCTCCATATCCATATGGCTCGAGGAGATGATCTCCATGCCATCAAGTACTTACCACTCAAAATCAAAGGGCCAGCCCGTCACTGGCTTAAAGGCCTCCCCGAAAAATCCATTGGAAGCTGGGCAGAGCTCGAAGACGCTTTTCGGGCAAACTTTCAAGGGACTTATGTCCGACATCCGGACGCGGATGATTTGAGTCATATAACTCAACAACCCGGAGAGTCAGCCCGAAAGCTTTGGAACAGGTTTCTTACTAAAAAGAACCAAATTGTCGACTGTCCAGACGCCGAAGCCTTGGCAGCCTTTAAACACAGCATCCGTGACGGATGGCTTGCCCGACACCTCGGCCAAGAAAAACCGAGAACAATGGCAGCATTAACAAGCCTCATGACCCACTTTTGCGCGGGTGAGGACAGCTGGCTAGCCCGATGCAGCACTAGCGAACCCAATACATCTGAAGTTAGAGATGAAAATGGGAAATCACGGCGCAACAACAATAACAAACGCCGGAATAAAGGAGACAGCACGAAGAGCACGGCAGTAAACGCCGGATTCAAAAGCTCTCGGTCAGGTCAGCAAAAGCCGCCCTCTAAAGGCGCCAGAGACGAACTGTCCAGCCTAAAAAAAATTCTGGACCAAATATGTCAGGTCCATAGCACCCCTGGCAAACCGGCCAATCACACCCACAGAGAATGTTGGGTCTTCAAGTTGTCCGGCAAGCTCAACGCCGTACACAAAGGGGAGGATACACCAAGCGAAGATGAGGATGAGCCTCTCAAGGGAGACGCTGGGGAACAAAAGAAATTTCCACCAGAAGTCAAAATAGTAAACGTGTTACACATGATCAAGGGAAGAAACAAAACGGCACTCCCAGGAAAATACGCCCAAAGGCCTATCACCGCGGGGTCCTGCCACTGGTCGTCTCAACTGATCACTTTCGACCATCGTGATTACTCAGCAAGTATCCGGCGTGCAGGATGGGCTGCCCTGGTATTAGAGCCAATAATTGACGGATACTGCTTCGCACGAGTCCTGGTGGACGGTGGCAGCAGTCTAAACCTGATATACCAGGATACAATCCGCGAAATGGGGATAGACCCAACAAAAACTCGCCATAGCAATATTACCTTTAAAGGAGTAACACCAGGCCCAGGGGCTCATTGCACGGGCTCCCTGCTACTAAAAGTTATATTCGGCTTCCCCGATAACTTCCGTAGCGAACATCTAACCTTCCACATCGCTCCGTTCCAAAGTGGCTATCAAGCACTACTCGGACGCGAAGCTTTCGCTCGCTTTAATGCAATACCACACTACGCTTCCCTCACACTCAAGATGCCCGGTCCACGTGGCATCATTACAGTGAACGGAGATATTAAGCGATTTCTGCGTGCCGAAGAGCGTGCGGCTGCCTTGACAGCCGCACACTAAAAACGGCCTCACCAACTAAAGCATTTAGCAGGTCGTGACGACCTTGGACACAGTTAGACGAGTCCGGTGCAGCTATATGCAATTTATACCGGATCAATGATCACACCCCTATTACAAATACAAGGGGCTCCATGTGCGCAGACAAGTGGCAATTCTTACTCACCTTGAATTATACATGGTTTATTTAAAAACTATCTTTTTGCACGATAGCTTTTTCACCTAAGCTCCTCTCTTTTATAGATAATCATCGTGCTACACCCGTCCAGGATACGGCACAACGGAGACACAGGCGCAGACGTGTAGCAGGGACCCGCTCCAAGGATTCTTTTTAGATTAAGACCCTGTATAAACCTTTTTTACTGTCTCTTGTTGATACATATCCACCGAATTCTCAGTACAGTTGAGAAGGATGTTGATGTCTTGGCATGTGGCCACGTTAGAATAATGCACGTACCTGGACACAAGGGGCTTCTTACAAGCGGCACTATTTCGGCCTGGTTTATACCACAAAGACCGAATACCTTAGGGAGTGTTCGGTGTCGCGAGTTTGGCCTTATATGCATCAGCTCTGAATCATTGTCTTTGGTCAAATGTTGGGTTTGCCCGGCTCCTGTGTTTTGGTGCCTTACGTTCCGCTTTACCAGCTAAGGTAGCACCAGGAGAACTACTGCGATTGTGCCCTGGTTCATCCGGACGAGCACCTCAATAGAGAAAGCCGAAAACTGACTGTCATGATATAGCATGAGACTGGTCAACCACTCGATGACCTATCGGAATGTTAGAATTCCTTCGCCTTAACGAAGGGCCGTTTTCCGGCCAGGCATATACGCACCCCGCGATCGGGAGAGTGCGGAGCCACCAGGGGCTATCTAGTAGCCCCACTGTCAAACTCCTATGGCTAAGTGAAAGTGTTAAAGCATTATAGTCCGGTTGCCTCGCTCGCTGCGCTATCACCTCCTTATTAGGACCAAGACGTTGGGTTAAGTGTGAACACGCGTTTTTTGCGAGCACCTCTGCATTATTTGTGTGGGGGTTGAAGCCGACGGCTGCAATCTTTCAGGTTATACACATGTATACATAAACGGCCGCACAGGAGGCTTCATACTACTTTCAGGCAAAAGTATAAACATAGCCTTATAAAACTTCATAAAAGCATTGTGTTTACAATGAGAATACATATCACTCAAACATGATATTCTTCAAGCACTGGGCCTCTATCAAACGAGCACCCTCGAGAACCTCCTTGAAATAATGCTCGGCTGCCACTCGGCCTATGGCCGAACCCTGCGCCGCGACTACGGAAGCATCCATCTCCGCCCAGTATGCTTTAACACGGGAAAAGGCCATCCGCGAACCTTCTATGCACGCCGACCTCTTCATCGCATTAATGCGCGGCACCGCATCAAGGAGCTCCTGCACTAAGCTGAAATAGCTGTTCGGCTTAGGCCCTTCCGGCCATAGCTGATCCACAACAGACCTCATGGCGAGTCCGGACAACCTATTCAGTTCGGCCCATTCGGCTAGCTAGTCATCAATGAAAGCGGGCGCTCTGGAACGTGGAATTGCGTCCAGAACAGCTTGTCCACTTCATGATCTGTCTGACCTTGGAAGTACTTGGCCGCATCGGTAGCGCTCGCCGCCAAATCCATATACGCATCTGCCGAGCTCCACAAGCAATCTAGAGGGGCATACCGTGGATCTCCGAAATTCCTCCGTAACATGAAGGGTTTGCCAGCCGCAATATCCCCGGCTTCCCGCAGCTCCTCCTTCTTCGCTCTCATAGCAGAACGGGTGTCTTTGTCTGCCGCCGCGGCCTTCTCAAGGTCCGTTGCCTTCGCTCGGTTTTCTCTCTCAAGGACCCGGCAACGGTCGGCGGTGTCTTTTAGTTCTACGGCCATCTTGGCCATCTTCTCCTGGCTCTCACAATGTGCGTCCTTCTCGGCTTTCAACTCTTCGGCTGCCTTCAAAGCAGCCGCATTACTAATCCTCGCTTGTTCCTTGGCTCGGGCAAGTTCCGCCCGCAAGGATTCCACGGTGGCAGCTCCATCTGCAGTCACAACATATTAAAGATACTGGCATTATGCTGCTCTTACTATGTGGCGTTCACCGGATGATAACACTTACCCTGTGCCTCGTCAAACCTCTTGTTAACAAGCTCGATGTCGACGTCTGCCGCATCCAGTTGTCGTTTTAATTGGGCAAACTCATTAGTCCGGCTAGCCACCGGAGCTTCCACCACCTGCACACAGAAGCAGTCTAGTTATTTCTTGGGAATACGATCCTCTGTTCGCCACCGTTCTCGACGACAACCAGAGTCTCAGGGGCTACTATCTACACACTGCGCACCTAACACATGCAGAACTATCACATATTATCTTACGTACCTCAAAGCCTGTCAGTAGACTCATAAAGGCTTCATGTAATCCGCTTTCGGCGGACGAGCTTCTCTCCATCACCGTACCCATCAGCACACGGTGCTCTTCTGAAATGGCCGCTCGCCCCACTAACTCCCTCAGAACGTCCGACCGCACAACAGACGGTGCCGGACTCTTTTGTCTGCTCTCCTCAGGAGCCGGACGCTGGGGACTTCGGGGGTCTATGGGATTATCTTCTGGCCTCACCGGATTCGGAGAGGCCCTCCGTGACGACACTTCGGGGTCGCCCGCTTCTAGAGCGGAGGAGTCCGGGGAGGCGTTTCGCTCTCCATCATATCTGGAAGGAGATCCCCCGAAGACGAGCTCATCTGAGAGGGGCTAAGGCTCGAAATGCAAGACATATGCGGCGGTTATTTTCTCAGAAGAAAGATAGCATACCTTAAAGTATTTTTGGATCACTTATGACTCGTTGGAGGGCAGATCCCTCCGCGGACTGTGTGCGGTAGGAGCACCCCCCAAGGCGGGACCTTCTGTGGGAGATTTCTTCTCCCGTTTGGAGGCTTCGGCTTCCGGATCCTCGGAAGCAGTCCTTTTCCTCCCCCGGTTGTCCTTCTTCATGGAGACGCTCATTCCCTCGGTTGGAACGAGCGGCGATGGGGGCCCGCGTCCGCCCATACTATCCCCCCCGGTATCTTCCTTCGAGGGCTCCGGACAAGGTGCGACCTCGAGCATCTTTTCCAATACTGGATTTTCCAAACCCTCAGGAAGGGGGGCCAAACACCGAATCATCTTCGCCTTCGTTAGCCAGTCCTGGTCAAAAAGCAAACTCTCAAAAACAACTTCGAATAAAAGACGGTGTGTTCGGCCAGAGGATTTCTTACTTGTTCGGCGGCGCGATTACTGCTCAGGCCCACGTCCTCGGTAATATGCGGACACTCCACTTGAGGTCCGAAGAATGACTTGTACATATCCTTGTGCGTCAGCCCGAGGAAACTTTGAATGGCACGCGGTCCCTCTGGATTGAACTCCCACAAGCGAAGGGGCCGGCGTCTGCAAGGCTGGACTTGACGAACCAGCATAACTTGTATTACCACAGTCAAATTAAAATCTCCCTCGAAGAGATCTTGAATGCGGCCTTGCAGTATAGGCACGTCCTTGGCTGGACCCCATCTCAGGCCTCTGCTAACCCATGACATCAGTTGTGGCGGGGGGGCCCGAGCGGAAAGTGGGGGCAGCCGCCCACTTGGCACTTCGGGGAGCCGTGACATAGAACCACTCCCGTTGCCATAACTCAGACACCTCTGAAAAGGAACCTTCCGGCCATGGAGCTCCTGCCATCGTGCCTATTGATGCACCTCCGCACGCTGGCTGTTGCCCCTCGACCATCTTCGGCTTTACTTCAAAGGTCTTGAGCCATAGGCCGAAGTGAGGGGTAACGCGGAGGAAGGCCTCACACACGACAATAAATGTCGAGATGTGGAGAAAGGAGTCCGGAGCTAGATCATGAAAATCTAGCCCGTAATAGAACATCAAACCCCTGACGAAAGGATCCAGAGTCAGGCCTAGGCCTCGGAGGAAGTGGGAGACAAACACAACATTCTCGTTGGGTTCGGGAGTAGGGACGACTTGCCCTCGAGCAGGAAGCCGATCCGAAACCTCGGCGGTCAGGTATCTAGCCTCCCTCAACTTCTTAATGTCCTCTTCCGTAACGGAGGAGGGCATCCATCGGCCTTGAAGGCTGGATCCGGACATGATTGAAGATCCGGAGCACCTAACCTGGGCTTTGGGTGTTAGAACTCGAGGCGGAGGAAGAGTTCGATTGAGCATGAGAGAGAAGGAGCAAAAACCTCGTCCCTTTATAACGAGGGTGAATATCAAGTGTCCTCTCCGTAGCCGTTTAGGACTTACCTATAATCTAGGAGTCCTAGACACGGTTGGGTTACCCACAAACCGCATTAATGAGAATCCCGTAATTGGGGGAACACGATCTCCGCTTCGGCAAGACGTGTCACGAAACCGCCTCACGTTATGTGTGGAGCCAGTTAAAAGAAACGGTTCGAATAATCACTGGGTCATGACGTAACGTCGTGCTGCCGAAACAAGCCAACAAATTAGATCTGCGAAAACGTCATTCTCTCTGCGGTGAATGTGGAATTTATTTTGCAGGGTCGGACACTATCCTCGTATTCAACTTCTTCCGTCATGTATTCGGAGAAGGAACCCGCCTTGCAATGCCGAAGACAATATTGCGCGCCATACTCATCGTCATTGAAGCCTGGTTCAGGGGCTACTGTGGGAGTCCTGGATTAGGGGGTCTCCGGATAGCCGGACTATCTCCATTGGCCGGACTGTTAGACTATGAAGATACAAGATTGAAGACTTCGTCTCGTGTCCGGATGGGACTCTACTTGGCGTGGAAGGCAAGCTAGGCAATACGTATATGGATATCTCCTCCTTTGTAACTGACCTTGTGTAACCCTAACCCTCTCCGGTGTCTATATAAACCGAAGGGTTTTAGTCTATAGGACAACAATGACAACATACAATCATACCATAGGCTAGCTTCTAGGGTTTAGCCTCTCTGATCTCGTGGTAGATCTACTCTTGTAATACCCATATCATCAATATTAATCAAGCAGGACGTAGGGTTTTACCTCCATCAAGAGGGCCCGAACCTGGGTAAAACTTCGTGTCCCTTGCCTCCTGTTACCATCCGGCCTAGACGCACAGTTCGGGACCCCCTACCCGAGATCCGCCGGTTTTGACACCGACAGCCGCAAATACGATGTCAACTACATGATCATGCAAAGCAATATGACAATGATGAAGCCTGTCATAATAAACGGAACGATGGAAAGTTGCATGGAAATATATCTTGCAATGGCTATGGAAATGCCATAATAGGTAGGTATGGTGGCTGTTTTGAGGAAGGTAAATGGTGGGTTTATGGTACCGGCGAAAGTTGTGCGGTACTAGAGAGGCTAGCAATGGTGGAAGGGTGAGAGTGCGTATAATCCATGGACTCAACATTAGTCATAAATAACTCACATACTTATTGGAAAAATCTATTAGTCATCAAAACAAAGTACTACGCACATGCTCCTAGGGGGATAGATTGGTAGGAAAAGACCATCTCTCGTCCCCGACCAGCACTCATAAGGAAGACAGTCAATAAATAAATCATGCTCCGACTTCATCACATAATGGTTGATACGTCCATTTTGCATCATGCTTTTATACCGATATTTATTGCATTATGGGCTGTTATTGCACATTATGTCACAATACTTATGCATATTCTCTCTTATTATACAAGGTTTACATAAAGAGGGAGAATGTCGGCAGCTGGGATTCTGGGCTGGAAAAGGAGCAAATATTAGAGACCTATTCTGCACAGCTCCAAAAGTCTTGAAACTTCACGGAAGTCATTTTCAGAATATATAAAAAATATTGAGCGCAAGAAGTTCACCAGGGGGCCACACCCTGCCCACGAGGGTGGGGGCGCGCCCTACCCCCTGGGCGCGTCCCCCTACCTCGTGGGCCCCCAGGTGGCCCTCCGTTGTCCATCTTCTGCTATATGGAGTCTTTCGATGAGGAAAAAATCATAAGCCATCTTTTCGGACGAGACTCTGCCGCCACGAGGCGGAACCTTGGCGGAACCAATCTACGGCTCTGGCGGACCTGTTCTGCCGGGGACACTTCCCTTTGTAAGGGGGAAATCATCGCCATCGTCATCATCAACACTCCTCTCATCGGGAGAGGGCAATCTCCATCAACATCTTCACTAGCACCATCTCCTCTCAAAACCCAAGTTCATCTCTTGTATCCAATTCTTGTGTCCAAGTCCGGGATTGGTACCTGTGGGTTGCTAGTAGTGTTAATTACTCCTTGTAGTTGATGCTAGTTGGTTTATTTGGTGGAAGATCATATGTTCAGATCCTTTATGCATATTAATACCCCTCTGATTATGAACATGAATATGCTTTATGAGTAGTTACGTTTGTTCCTAAGGACATGGGAGAAGTCTTGCTATTAGTAGTCATGTGAATTTGGTATCCATTCGATATTTTGATGAGGTGTATGTTGTCTCTCCTCTAGTAGTGTTATGTGAACATCGACTACATGGCACTTCACCATTATTTGGGCCTAGAGGAAGGCATTGGGAAGTAATAAGTAGATGATGGGTTGCTAGAGTGACAGAAGCTTAAACCCTAGTTTATGTGTTGCTTCGTAAGGGGCTGATTTGGATCCAAATGTTTAATGCTATGGTTAGGTTTACCTTAATACTTTTGTTGTAGTTGCGGATGCTTGCAATAGAGGTTAATCATAAGTGGGATGCTTGTCCAAGTAAGGGCAGTACCCAAGCACCGGTCCACCCACATACCAAATTATCAAAGTACCGAACGTGAATCATATGAACGTGATGAAAACTAGCTTGACGATAATTCCCATGTGTCCTCGGGAGCGCTTTACATCCTATAAGAGTTTGTCCAGGCTTGTCCTTTGCTAAAAAAAGGATTGGGACACCTTGCTGCACTTTGTTTACTTTTGTTACTTGTTGCTCGTTACCAATTATCTTATCACAAAACTATTTGTTACCTATAATTTTAGTGCTTGCAGAGAATACCTTGCTGAAAACTGCTTATCATTTCCTTCTGCTCCTCGTTGGGTTCGACACTCTTACTTATCGAAAGGACTATGATAGATCCCCTATACTTGTGGGTCATCATGACTCTTTTCTGGCGCCGTTGCCGGGGAGTGAAGCGCCTTTGGTAGGTGGAATTTGGTAAGGAAAAATTTATATAGTGTGCTGAAATTTACTGTCACTTGCTATGGAAAGTAATCCTCTGAGGGGCTTGTTCGGGGTATCTTCACCCCGGCCAGTAGAGCAAAGAGTTGCTCCTCAACCTACTGAACCTACTAAAAATGAAAATGTCTGCTTTGAAATTCCTTCGGGTATGATAGAAAAACTGCTAGCTAAACCTTTTGCAGGAGATGGAACATTACATCTTGATGAGCACCCATTATATGTGGATGGAGTTTGTGGATTATTTAAGCTTGCAGGTGTGCCTGGAGATGTTATTAAGAATAAGGTCTTCCCTTTATCTTTGAAGGGAGATGCATTGACATGGTATAGGCCATGTGTTGATGCGGGGTCATGGAACTACAAACGATTGAAATTGGAATTTCATCAGAAGTTTTATCCAATGCATCTCGTTCATCGTGATCGCAATTATATATATAATTTCTAGCCTCGTGAAGGAGAAAGCATCGCTCAAGCTTGGGGAGGCTTAAATCAATGTTATATTCATGCCCCAATCATGAGCTCTCAAGACAAATGATTATTCAAAAAAATTATGCTCGGCTTTCTGATAGCAAACGCACCATGCTCGATACTTCTTGTGCTGGCTCTTTTATGATGAAGACTATTGAATTCAAATGGTATTTATAGGAAAGAATTAAATGCAACTCTGAAGATTGGGACCTCGACGAAGGTAAGGAGTCAGGTATGACACCTAAGTATGATTGTGTTAAAAAAATTATGGATACCGATGTTTTCCGTTAATTTAGCACTAAATATGGACTTGACTCTCAGATAGTAGCCTCTTTCTGTGAATCTTTTGCTGCTCATATCGATCTCCCTAAGGAGAAGTGGTTTAAATATCATCCTCCCATAGAAGTAAAAGTAGCTGCACCTATTAAAGTTGAAGAAAAGACTGTCACTTATAATGATCCTATTGTTCCTACTGCTTATGTTGAGAAACCACCTTTTCCTGTTAGGATAAAAGATCATGCTAAAGCTTCAACTGTGGTTCGTAAAAGCAATATTAGAACTTATACACCTCCTGAGAAAATTAAAGTTGAACCTAATATTGCTATTGTTAAAGATCTCTTGTCTGATAATATTGATGGGCATGTTATTCATTTCTGTGATCAGACTGCTAGAATTGCTAAACCATGTGCTAAAGATAAACATAGACCCGTGGTAGGCATGCCTGTTATTTCTGTTAAAATAGGAGATCATTGTTATCATGTCTTATGTGATATGGGTGCTAGTGCTAGTGCAATACCTTTTGACTTATACAAAGAAATTATGCATGACATTGCACCCGCTGAGTTAGAAGATATTGATGTCACAATTAAACTTGCCAATAGAGACACTATTTCACCAATGTGAATTGTTAGAGATGTTGAAGTCTTGTGTGGGAAAACTAAATATCCTGCTGATTTTCTTATTCTTGGCTCCCCACAAGATAGCTTTTGTCCCATTATTTTTGGTAGACCCTTCTTGAACATAGTTAATGCTAAGATAGATTGCAAAAAGGATGTTGTTACTATTGGTTTAGGTGATATGTCTCATGAATTTAATTTCTCTAAATTCCATAGACAACACCGTGAAGAGGAATTGCCTAGTAAAGATGAAATTATTGGTCTTGCTTCTATTGCCATGCCTCCTAGTGATCCTTTAGAACAATATTTGCTTGACCATGAAAATGATATGTTTATGAATGAAAGAAGGGAAATAGATGAAGTATTCTTTAAAAAGGAACCCATCCTGAAACACAATTTGCCTGTTGAAATCCTAGGGGATCCCCCTCCACCCAAGGGTGATTCCGTGTTTGAGCTCAAACTGTTACCTGATACTCTTAAATATGCTTATCTTGATGAAAAGAAGATATATCCTGTTATTATTAGTGCTAACCTTTCAGAGCATGAAGAAGAGAGATTATTGAAACCTCTGAAGAAGCACAGTGCTGCTATTGGATATACTCTCGATGATCTTAAGGGCATTAGTCCCACACTATGTCAACACAAAATAAATTTGGAGGAAGATGCCAAACCAGTTCATGATCATCAATGACGGCTGAATCCTAAGATGAAGGAAGTGGTAAGAAAGGAAATACTAAAGCTTCTTGAGGCAGGTATAATTTATCACGTTGCTGATAGTCAGTGGGTAAGTCCTATCCATTGTGTCCCTAAGAAGGGAGGTATTACTGTCGTTCCTAATGATAAAGATGAGTTGATCCCGCAAAGAATTATTACAAGTTATAGGATGGTAATTGATTTCCGCAAATTAAATAAAGCTACTAAAAAAGATCATTACCATTTACCTTTTATCGATCAAATGCTAGAAAGATTATCCAAACATACACATTTTTGCTTTCTAGATGGTTATTCTGGTTTCTCTCAAATACCTATGTCAGCCAATGATCAATCAAAGACTACTTTTACTTGCGCTTTTGGTACTTTTGCTTATAGACGTATGCCTTTTGGTTTATGTAATGCACCTGCTACCTTTCAAAGATGCATGATGGCTATATTCTCTGACTTTTATGAAAAGATTTGTGAGGTTTTCATGGACGATTTCTCTGTCTATGGATCCTCTTTTGATGATTGCTTAAGCAACCTTGATCGAGTTTTGATGTGAAGAAACTTATCTTGTCTTGAATTGGGAAAAGTGCCACTTTATGGTTAATGAAGGTATTTTCTTGGGGCATAAAGTTTCTGAAAGAGGTATTGAGGTTGATAAAGCCAAGGTTGATGCTATTGAAAAGATGCCATGTCCCAAGGACATCAAAGGTATAAGAAGTTTCCTTGGCCACGCCGGTTTTTATAGGAGGTTCATTAAGGACCTCTCAAAAATTTCTCGGCCTCTGACTAATTTATTACAAAAAGATATACCATTTGTCTTTGATGATGATTGTGTGGAAGCATTTGAAATACTTAAGAAAGCATTGATCTCCACACCTATTGTTCAGCCACCTGATTGGAATTTACCTTTTGAAATTATGTGTGGTGCTAGTGATATGTTGTATGTGTTGTTCTAGGGCAAAGAGTTGATAAGAAATTAAATGTTATTCAATATGCTAGTAAAACTCTAGACAATGCTAAGAGAAATTATGCTACCACTGAAAAGGAATTCTTAGCAGTTGTATTTGCTTGTGATAAGTTCAGACCTTATATTGTTGATTCTAAAGTAACTATTCACACAGATCATGCTGCAATTAAATATCTTATGGAAAAGAAAGATGCTAAACCTAGACTTATTAGATGGGTTCTCCTACTACAAGAATTTGATTTGCATATTATTGATAGAAAGGGAGCTCAGAACCCCGTAGCAGACAACTTGTTTAGGTTAGAAAATGTTCTTGATGACCCACTAACTATTGATGATAGCTTTCCTGATGAACAATTAAATGTCATAAATGCCTCTTGTACTGCTCCATGGTATGCTGATTATGCTAATTACATTGTTGCTAAATTTATACCACCTAGTTTCACATACCAGCAAAAGAAAAAGTTCTTCCATGATTTGAGACATTACATTTGGGATGACCCACATCTTTATAAAGGAGTAGATGGTGTTATTAGACGTTGTGTACCTGAGCATGAACAGGAACAGATCCTACACAAGTGTCACTCCGAAGCTTATGGAGGACATCACGCTGGAGATAGAACTGCACATAAGGTATTGCAATCCGGTTTTTATTGGCCTACTCTCTTCAAGGATGCCCGTAAGTTTGTATTGTCTTGTGATGAATGTCAAAGAATTGGTAATATTAGTAGACGTCAAGAAATGCCTATGAATTATTCACTTGTTATTGAACCATTTGATGTTTGGGGCTTTGATTATATGGGACCTTTCCCTGCCTCTAATGGTTACACACATATTTTAGTTGTTGTTGATTACGTTACTAAGTGGGTAGAAGCTATTCCAACTAGTAGTGCTGATCATAACACTTCTATTAAAATGCTTAAAGAATTTTTTTCCGAGGTTTGGAGTCCCTAGATCTTTAATGACTGATGGTGGTTCACATTTTATTCATGGTGCTTTTCGTAAAATGCTTGCTAAATATGATGTTAATCATAGAATTGCATCCCCGTATCACCCACAGTCTAGTGGTCAAGTAGAATTGAGTAATAGAGAACTCAAATTAATTTTGCAAAAGACTGTTAATAGATCTAGAAAGAATCGGTCCAAGAAACTTGATGATGCATTATGGGCCTATAGAACTGCATATAAAAATCCTATGGGTATGTCTCCGTATAAAATGGTTTATGGAAAAGCATGTCACTTACCTCTTGAACTAGAACACAAGGCATATTGGGCTATTAAAGAGCTCAATTATGATTTCAAACTTCCCGGTGAGAAGAGGTTATTTGACATTAGCTCACTTGATGAATGGAGAACCCAAGCCTATGAGAATGCCAAGTTGTTTAAAGAAAAGGTTAAAAGATGGCATGACAAAAGGATACAAAAGCCTGAGTTTAATGTAGGTGATTATGTATTGCTATACAACTCTCGTTTAAGATTTTTTGCAGGAAAATTGAAAGTGCGTTATATCGACTAGAGGGGGGTGAATAGGCATTTTTTTATGAATTCTTCACTGAGGAATTTGCATGTGAGGAAATTCCTTAGCGAAGAACTACTAGCAGCGGAATAAGTACTCAAAAGTAACATAACAGAACACAAGCATAGTCATCATGATGAAATGAAGACAAGCACTGAGTACAGAAAGCGTAAACACAGGATAGCACAGGATGAAGACAAATAGACTGAAGAAATTGAACTGAGGAAATTGATAAAGTTTTCAGTCAAAGTCTTCAAACACAGATACGAACAAGCACTCAACACAGTTATGAGGAAATGAAAGAGTTGAGGAAATAGAACCAGCGAGCTTGGTGAAGACAATGATTTGGTAGACCAGTTCCAACTGTTGTCTCAGTTGTACATCTGGTTGGAGCGGCTAGGTATTTAAACTTGAAGACACACAGTCCCGGACACACAGTCCTCACCGTATTCTCCTTGAGCTAAGGTCAAACAGACCTCGCCCAATCACTCGTGGTAAGTCTTCAGGTGACTTCCGAACCTTCACAAACTTGGTCACTCAGCGATCCACAATTCCTCTTGGATGCTCTAGACCTTGACACCTAACAGTCTGGAAGAAGCACGGTCTTCAAAGATAACAAGCGTCAGATCCATGCAGGATCAATCTCTTCGGTGATGCTCAATCACTTGGGGTTTGTAGGTGTTTGGGTTTGGGTTTGGGTTTTCCTCACTTGATGATTTTCGCTCAAAGTCCTCGGAGGATGGGATGCTCTCAAATGACAAGTGTGAGTTTCTCTCGGAGCAGCCAACCAGCTAGTGGTTGTAGGGGGGGCGTCTATTTATAGCCTAGGGAGCAGCCCGACAGGATAAGACATAAAAGCCCTTCAATGATATGACCGTTAGGTGGGTAGATATTTTGGGACAGCTGGCGCATAGCACAGCAACGGTCGGAAATTTGAGTATCAAATTCCTCAGGGCTATCATGTTCCTCACTGTGTAGGCAATCCACACTGGCGAATTCCTAACTCCTCAGTCAGAACAAATTCCTCAGAGACCAGAAGAACTTCGTCTCTGTCACTGAAGAATATGACTGAACTTTAGGAGATTTCCAATGGCTCCACTCGAAGGGATTGGTAGGTGCAGGATATTGAGTTGAGCATCACATGGAAATTTTTCCTTAGTATTTCCTCGACCCCCTTTAACAGCATGATGTTTCCTATGACTGGAGAAAGAGAAAATGAAACTACGAAAACAAAAGTCTAAACGCTTCATGTTCCTCGAATGAATACCAAGTCTTCAGGATTGCACCAATTTCTTCACTTTCAAAGTCTTCAGAAAGTCTTCAGAAATCCAAAGTCTTCAGTCGAAGAACTTCATTTTTAGGGGTCGACTTCCTCTGTAAATATCAAACTCCTCGTAGACTTACAGACCTGTGTACACTCAAAAACACATTAATTAGTCCCTTAACCTATAAGTCTTCAATACACCAAAATACACTAAGGGGCACTAGATGCACTTACAATCTCCCCCTTTTTGGTGATTGATGATAATATAGGTTAAGTTTTCAATGGGGATAAACATATGAAGTGTAAATACTGATATTGAGGAATTTGATTGCAAGATATAGAAGAACTCCCCCTGAAGATGTGCATGATGAGGAATTTGCTTTTGAAGCATTGCACACTTGAAGAGTAAAATCATGGAGATCTCCCCTTATATCTTTGTAATTCATACACGCATTTGACATATCATTATGAAGAATTTGAAATGCATGATGAAATATGGTGACTGATGTAATTCAGCATGCGTGCATTAACATATATGAGGAATAAGCATGAAGAAAAACACATCAAAAGTATCAGAGCACCATCAAGTTTAAGTTTACAACTCGATCCAATAAAGATTCAGAAAAATGAGAGTTGTAACTTAGCAAATAAAAACGCCCATATAGACAGACCCGCTTGAAGACTAACTCAAAATTCTCCCCCTTTGTCATTGAATGACCAAAAGGATCGAAAATGAGGACTAACGCCCCTGAAGAATATCAAGTTGATGAAGGAGCGCCAGCGTTGTTGGGGTCATTTATCGTGGAAGAGCCTGCCGAAGTGTCGTCCAAGTCTTCGTACTCGTCGGTATCGCGTGATGAAGAACATGAGCTGGACACCAAAGAAGGAACCTTGACCTTCTTGAATTTCTTCGGTGGAGGTGCAGACCAGTCAAAATCTTCCTTGAGACCCATTTTCTTGAGATCTTCTTCACCATACAGATGTGATAGAATAGCCCAGGTGCGACCGAAGACTTCATGGAGGTAGTAATGGTTTTTCTTCACTGCATTGTGTGTAGCAGTCATATTGTGAAGAAATGAACCAAACTGACGCTTAACCCATTTATGGTTTCGATCCACCTTCTGGTGAAGACTAAGTAGAAGCTCACGGTCAGTCATCACACGAGGAAAAGTGGCTTGAGGAGTAGACTTGGGTGCATTGGCAACAGAGTCATGTGTGGAGAGTCATCATTGGTGGAATAAGATGCAGCTTTGCAAAACTGACCATCCAATGGACGAATGCCTTCATCAATGACTGCAGGAGCCTTGCCCTTTTCATCAGTTGAAGTAAAATCCTGCTTGAGGACTTCAATCGGGGGCAGATAGCTAAGGTGATTCTGAAAATCATCCTTGTAGTTGAGTGAAGACCTTGTCCTGAGGAATCTCATAATCCAAGGTGCATAAAGTTTCAGCTCAAATGGAGAAAGTGCAGCATTTGCCAGAGTCCTCATGAAGAAATCGTGATAGTTGATAGGAATGCTATGAATGATGTTGAATAGCAGATTCTTCATGATGCCAACTATTTCCTCATCAGATGAGTCTTGGCCTTTGATGGGACTCATTGTCCTCGTCAGAATACGATAGATGGTTCTGGGCACATAGAGTAAATCCTTCACGAGGAATTTGGTCCTTGGGGCTTGACCGGGCTTCAAAGGCTTCATTAACACTTGAATGTAATGAGCTGTGAGTTCCAGTTCATGATACAGGAAGCAAGCTCCTTCACTGGGTGGACTTGATGGGCAGGGCATGAAGCAATTCAGAGGCCGGTGCCTTATAGTGAGTATTTTCGGTCATCCAGTCCAAGACCCAGGTGTCGATGTCGTCAGGATCACCTGTGATATGCAATGTAGCATAGAACTGAAGAATAAGCTCTTCATTCCAATCAACAATGTCGGAGCAAAAGTTGAGGAGGCCTGCATCATGAAGAACACTGAGCACAAGAGAGAAGCAAGGTAATGATTCCATGTCCATGTGAGGAATATGCTCGTGGTAGAAGATTTTGTCTTTGTTGAAAAGCAGTGAAGAATAGAAGTTAGCCTGGCTTGCAGTCCAGAAACGCTTCCTCCTTAGACGAGTAGAGTCATAAGGATTGTAGTTAGTGAAGAACACGTGCTCGCCAAAGAAATCACCAGCCTTGAATTTCTGCTTCTTTGAGAATGGATCCTTTGGCTTGGGGTGAGAAGTGTCAGTCAATTGCATCACAGCCTCAGGGATCTCGGTCTCGGGTTCCATAGGATGAGGAATTTCAGGTGCTATTTCAGTGGCTGCCTGGGACTTCAATTCTTCATTTACATGATCTTCAGCACTAGTGGCTGGAATTTCTTCATGGACAGATGGTGTGGCATGTGGTTCATCAGATCCCATTTGTACAGTAGTTTCTGGGGACTGAGGAATTTGTTGCAATGGTGTGAAGAGTGGAGAGTTGGGGTGCTGACTTTCCCAAAATTCATCACTTAGCACAGGTGTGGTATAGCTAATGTCCACATCTTCATCTTCCATTTCTTCAACGTCGGCCTCTTCAGCAGTAAACTGAGGCATAGGCGAGGAGACAACTGGTGTTGAAGGGATTGTATCCACTTCAATTTCTTCATCCATCTGCTCTGACGAAGCAGCAGAGGGATTCTCTTCATCAGATTCACTTGGAATCACATATTCTTCATCAAAAGGAACAAGGTCCTTTGATGGCATGGTTGAGATAGGAACAGCATCAATTGGGTTTGCAAATGAGCTTGTCAGTGGCTTCATCTTCTTTGGGGCTGAAGAATCTGATGAAGTTGATGCCTTCCTTTTCTTTACTGTTGCACGCTCTGCAGCCTTAGTCTTCTTCACATCTGATGCAGATGGAAGGATTGGAGTTGGTGTAGGTGCAGGAGGAGCAGAGGAATTGGGTTGAATTTCTTTAGGTACAACTGATGCAGTTGCCCTGACTTCTTCATTTTCTTCAAGCGCACCACTAGTGGATGCCCTGGCAATTTCTTCAGCGGCTGGAATGCAGTCATCAGCCCTGGAACTCATATTTTCTTCGGCAGCCTGATTTTTATCAGCGATGCTGGCATGTTCTTCAGTCGGCTGAGCAGATGCTTCAGCCTGAGAAATTTCCTGTTGCGTTGGGGCTACAACATTTGAGGTGAAGTTATCAGCAAGTCTCACAAAGCGAACCTTGGCTCCAAGCCAATCAGCGCGGTATGCTTCAAATTCATCACTGAGTTTCTTGATCTCAGTTTGAATAGTGACAAGTTCTTCAGTTGTCATAGAGACAACGTTTTTCTTCATATAGCGCTCCTTCTTGTACTGCGCTTTCTTGATCTACCTGGCCTTCTCAAACTTCCATTTCTCTTCTTGTATGAAGTGAGTCAACATATGACTCCGGCTAGGAGTCAGCTTGAAGTCAGGCATGGGAGTGTTGGGGTCCTTGTGCCAAACATCACTGTATTCGAGGACCAACTTTGGATCCAAAAGCAGAGGCACACTTGTACCCTTGGCTCTAGCGGCCCTGACTTGCCTATCTCTGATGATTTCGGCAAGTTCTTCATCATCAGCTTCATCATCATCAGAGGGCACTTGGAAAGCAACTTGTTTCTTATGAGGACTTGGTCGAGGACCTCATCCAGCTGTAGTCTTCTTCTTCAGAAGAGAGGGGGCAGCTGAGGAACTTGCAGAGGCTCCTGAGGCAATAGATATGACTTTGGTCCTTTGGCACGTGGCGAGATGCACAGGTGCTGAGTATTTGGTCGGAGCAGCTGAAGATTTTGGCGGAGGAGCTGAAGATTTTGTAGGAGCATGAGCACCGTGAGGAATTTGTCGTGAGGGCTTTGAGGAATCTGGCCATGAGGGCATGGCTGAGGAACTTGGCCGTGAGGGCATAGCTGATGAAGCACTGGGCTTGTGAGCAGGCTTCTTTGGCATGGCCTTCTTCGGCTTTACAGAGGCCTCAACAGCAGCAGCGGCAGAAGAGTCTTCGTTGAATTTTCTCACTGCATCTTTTGCTTGTTTGGCCAACTTGGCCTGGCGCTTGGCCCATTCGTCGGGATAGTCCTCACCGCACTTGAGGCTGGTGGGATCAGCTATTTGGCCATGTGCCAACGGAGGTCTTGGGCATGGAGGATTTAGCGCAAATTTCTTCATATATTTGGGAGTGACATATCTGTACTCCCTCCACTCTCTTGCCCATCTCCTCTCAATCTTTTGAATGCGCACCTTGCACTGATTTTTATCTTCCTCAGGGGGTGTGCAGTACCCAGCATAGATATCCTCAGGTATTTCAAAAGCAGTATTGACATCAGGCATCTTTCCTCCTTTCTGTGGCTTCTTACCATCAACCATTTTCTTCAGTTGAGGAATTTGAACAATTGAATTCTCTGAAGAGGTATGCAACTTTGCTTCGAGGAACGCTGCAAATGAGTTAAGTTGATGAGAACCTAGTGATTCAGCAGCTGACATGAGTACCTGTGAACAGAGTATAGTTGCGAGGAATTTGGAGAGGTCATATGCGTTCTTAGAAGGTTTTTTATAAAGAACAAGTTTGAGGAATTTGACCAGATGAGTATTGAAGAATTTCACTAAGCGTTCTTTGTCTTAGGTTCCAGAGATGTATAGATTGAAAATCTACACATTTGAGGAATCTTGAAGAAAAACATAGCTTAGAGAAACGAATCAAGAACAGATGACATGTGTGTTTTAGTGTGAGAAGATATGAAGAAAAACTCCTTTGAAGATTTTGTAGAGAACATTAGAATCAAGAAGGGCAGTAAAAGTAACTTTTATCTACCCTAGATGAAGAACATGACGAACTGGTATGTGGAGATGTGAAGTTCGTCAGTGCAGATCTCCCATGCCCTAACTTAGCGGAGGAAGACAGCTACGGCGGCGGCGGAGTGAAGATTTCCGCGGCCGGCGCGAGTACGACGGCGATGAGGTCGAGGCAGTGAAGATTTTCCTCACCGGTGACGATGATGTAGCGGCGGCGCTAGGGTTTGAGAAGCTCGAGCTGGAGAGAGGTCGAGCGGAGTAAAGGAAGTGGGGAAGGGAAAGGGGGTATTTGTAGCCACGGTGAAAAACTGTTCGCCTGAAGAATTTGGACGAAGGTGCCCCTGACCGTTCTCATTTGCTTGACATGTGTCACCCACATACTGAGAAGTGGAGATCGTCGCGATCGTGGATGAATGGATAAGTATATCGTGGGATGCGGAACGGTTTGAGCAGCAAAGCCGAAAATTTAGATAAGATAGGTTTTAAAGTTCCGTTTGCAATTTCTTCCGCTGACAAGGACACAGTGAAGATTTTGAACGAGTTTCAAATAGAACGCACATGAAGAATTTGTGAACAGACTGGGTTGAGTATAGCATAGAGGGGGAAGGGTCCGATCACATTCACTTAGCAGAAAAACCAACTTGAAGAAATAGCCATAAGTGAATGTTGTACAGGACATAAACTCATATATATATATAGCCAATGAAGAAAAACGGCGGAAACAGAGAAGACAATGCAAAGTTGAAGAATCTGAACAACTGAGGAATTTCAACTTTTGGTGGTGGCGTGACCCACCGTATAAGAATGATGATTTCAGACACCGCGTACAATTGTCGTAGGGTTCTAAGAATCAAATTCTTTGTTAATTTCTTCACACTTAGAGTGTTATTCTTCATTGATTGAAGAAAAACGTTTCTTCATGTGTTGCACATCTAAGTCATCAATTTTGCATAAGTGTTAGGATGAGTGTCCTATTCAAAGAACATTCAAAGATTCTAAGATATTTAGCTCACACCGCAACTTGCTAAATCTCTTCTCATCCAAGGGCTTTGTGAAGATATCGGCTAGTTGTTCTTCAGTCTTCACATGCTCAATAGAAATGTCGCCCTTCAACACGTGATCACGAAGAAAATGATGACGAATCTGAATGTGCTTTGTCTTCGAGTGCTGAACTGGGTTGTCAGCAATCTTGATGGCACTCTCATTGTCACAGAAGAGAGGCACATTCTTCATGTTGACATCATAGTCCTTGAGAGTTTGCTTCATCCATAGCAACTGAGCACAGCAAGAACCAGCGGCAATGTACTCAGCTTCAACAGTAGATAGTGATACGCAGTTCTGTTTCTTTGAGGACCAACAAACCAAAGATCGTCCGAGGAAATGACATGTACCAGATGTTTACTTGCGGTCCACACGATCACTAGCATAGTCTGAGTCAGAATATCCAATGAGATCAAAAACCGAGCCCTTGGGGTACCATAATCCAAGTTTTGGTCTGTGAGCTAGATATCGAAGAATATGCTTCACACCCTTATGGTATGATTCCTTCGGTGTAGCTTGAAATCGGGCACACATGCAAACACTAAGCATAATATCTGGCCTAGATGCACATAAGTACAATAAAGAACCAATCATGGAGCGGTATACCTTTTGATTGAAGTCAATACCATTTTCATCAGTGCATAGATGGCCATTGGTGGGCATAGGAATTTTGACGCATTTGCAATCTTGCATGCCGAATTTCCTCAGTACATCCTTGAGGTATTTCTCCCGACATATGAATATGCCATTGCATTGTTGACGAATTTGAAGACCTAAGAAGAATTTCAATTCTCCCATCATTGACATTTCATATTCCTCCCTCATCATATAACCAAATTCATCAGTATAACGTTGGTCAGTACAGCCAAAGATAATATCATCAACATATATTTGGCACACAAACAATTCACCATCATAAGATTTAGTGAAAAGAGTAGGGTCGAGTGAACTGGGTTTGAAGCCTTTCTACATAAGGAATTCCTTCAAAGTATCATACCATGCACGTGGGGCCTGCTTGAGGCCATAGAGGGCCTTATTGAGTCTGAAGACTTTGTCAGGATGCTTTGGATCTTCAAAACCTGGGGGTTGAGCAACATATACTTCTTCCTCAAGCTTACCATTGAGGAATGCACTTTTCACATCCATTTGATATAGAGTGATATCATGATGGTTAGCATAAGCAAGTAATATGCGAATAGCCTCAAGTCTAGCAACAGGTGAAAAAGTTTCATCGAAATCAATTCCTTCAACCTGTGTGTAGCCTTGAGCGACAAGCCGTGCCTTATTCCTTACCACAAGGCCATTTTTGTCTTGCTTGTTGTGATAGATCCATTTTGTGCCAATGATATTGTGCTTGCGAGGATCTGGATGTTTGACCAGTTCCTAGACGTTGTTGATCTCGAACTGATGTAATTCTTCTTGCATGGCCTGAATCCACTCAGTCTCTAGAAATGCTTCATCTACCTTAGTGGGCTCTGTGATAGAGACAAAATCATAGTGCCCACAAAAGTTAGATAAATGTGAAGCTTTTAAGCGTGTGAGAGGACCTGGCGCTTTAATGTCATTGATGATCTTTTCAACTTGCACTTCTTTTGCAACGCGAGGATGAGCTGGTTGTCGTTGAGGAATTTGATCAGCATTTTCTTCAGCACCATTTTCTTTAGTATTTTCTTCAGGTGCATTATCTCGACGTTCTTCATGTTTTGGAATAAATTCTTCAACAGATTCTTCAGTAGGAATGACATCCTCAGTAGCCTTGAACTTGATAGTTTCCTCAGGTGCTGGTTCATCTATCACAGAAGGTAGGTGCTCTCTTTGCGAGCCATTAGTTTCATCGAACCGCACATCTACAGTTTCAACAAACGTGTGAAGAACGTTGTTGAAAACTCTGTAGGTGTGTGAGTCCTTTCCGTAACCAAGCATAAACCCTTCATGGGCTTTTGGTGCAAATATTGAGTTGTGATGAGGATCTCTAATCCAACATTTAGCACCAAAGACTTTGAAATAACTTACATTGGGTTTCTTGTCAGTGAGGAGTTCATAGGCAGTCTTCTTGAAGAATTTGTGAAGATATACTCGGTTGATGATGTGGCACGCAGTATCAATTGCCTCAATCCAGAAACGATGAGGCGTTTTGTATTCATCAAGCATAGTGCGAGCCATCTCAGCAAGAGTCCTGTTCTTGCGCTCCACAACGCCATTCTGCTGAGGAGTATAAGGAGCAGATAAATCATGAGTAATACCAAGTTCATCAAGGTAGTCATCAAGACCAGAATTCTTGAACTCAGTTCCATTGTCACTTCTGATGTGCTTGATCTTCACACCAAAGTTGGTTGAAGCCCTCGAGGAAAATCGTTTGAAGACTTCCTGCACTTCATGTTTGTAAGTAACAATGTGTACCCAAGTGTATTGAGAGTAATCATCAATAATAACAAAGCCATATTGAGATGCATCATTTGAAACTGCAGAATAATGGTTAGGACCGAAGAGATCCATGTGAAGCAATTCAAATGGACGAGTGGTGGTCATGATAGTCTTCGCTGGATGCTTAGCCTTTGTCATCTTCCCAGCTTCACAGGCTTCACATAAGTGATCCTTGAGGAATTTGACATTCTCGATGCCAATGACATGCTTCTTCTTCACAAGCGTGTGCAAATTCCTCATGCCTGCATGACCAAGTCATCGATGCCAGAGCCAGCCTTCTGAAGCTTTTGCCAGTAGGCACACGGCTGGTTGAGGTCCTGTTGAGAAATCAACAATATACAGGTCTCCTCTCCTAAAGCCTTCGAAGACATTGGAATTGTCAGCTTCCATGATCACAACACAACGATACTTGCCAAAGACAACTACCATATCAAGATCGCAAATCATTGAGACAGACATGAGGTTGTATCCTAAGGACTCGACAAGCATGACTTTGTCCATTTGTCGATCCTTTGAGATCGCAACCTACCTAGACCCAATACCTGACTTTTGCCTTTGTCAGCGAAGATGATATGCTTCAGATGCGATGGTGATAAGGGAGCATCCATCAATAGATTCTTGTCACCAGTCATGTGATTTGTACATCCACTATCGAGGACCCACTCAGTGGCTTTGGGTTGATCATCCTGGAGATGAATTAGTGCAACTTACGAACTCATATACTTCATCAGTGAAGAATATGACATCAATTCATCAGATCAATTTCATCAAACAACAGAACAGATAAAGCAGTATGAGGACGTGAGAAATGAAAGTTCATTTCTTCATGATTAGCCTGCATCCTTTCAGGCACATTCAGGTCTCCAGCAAATTCTTCAGACGATTACGTACGTCTGGAGACCTGACCCTGCAGAAGAGGTTAGTTCTTTTTATTCACCACCCACATCTGAAGGGGTGGCAAAGAGTTCATCACTCTGCGAGCTCCATACGAGAAAGGTGGCATAGAAGCCAGTCCATTTTGTTTCACATAAGAGAGGTTAGGATAAGCATATGAATAAGCAGAGAAATTCTTCGAGGACTTATGAACATAATGATTAGAAGAATAATGCTCATATTCATAGCCCTTAGCTCTTCCCTGCGAAACAAAGTTGTTAGCACGATGATATTCATATGAGGACTTTGATCCTTTTGAGAAATTTGGTCCATATGAAGAATTTGATCTGGGGTTCCTATTCTTCACAGGTGGTGTCCTGAGGAAATTCACCTGAAGACTTTCAAGGCACCTTTTGGGAACCCAGATTTTCTTCATAGGAGGACCGTTCCTGCAGTTAGTGCCAACATATCTAGCAAATATTTCACCATTCTGATTTTGAACAGTTTATAGTTGGAGTCAAATGACTCATCATCAGAACGAGGAGATTCACATGCAAAGCCAGATAAGTTAGATGGATCAACTGGAGATCCCTTTGCAGCAACCCATGAGGTTTTGGGGTACTTCTCAGGCTTCCAATATGTACCATCAGCATTGAGTTTCCTCTCAAAGGCAATACCCTCTTTCCTAGGGTTCCTGTTGAGGATCTGCTTTTTAAGCATATCACAAAGAGTATGATGCCCTTTGAGGCTTTTGTACATGCCTGTCATGTACAATTCCTTCAGCCCTGCATCATCAGTGATACTAGCAGTGTCCTCAGATGAGGAATTAGTGATAGCAGAGGCATGTGAAGAATTTGAAACATTAGCAGCATTTGAACATTCTGGTGAAGAATTAGCAGTTTCACATTCAATGCACTTCAAGCATGGAGGAACAAATTCTACCTGAGAGGCGCTGATTTGTTGAGAAAATAATGAATCATGCTCCTTCTGAAGATCTTCATAACTCACTCTTAGCTTTTCAAGATCTTGCTTTCTTTGAAGAAATTCATAAGAAAGCTTCTCATGATCAGATAAGATAGTGTTATGTTGATCTTGAACGGTGTCATACTTAGTATGAAGTCTCTGAAGACTTTCAGCCAAAACTTTTGACTGATCCATTTCTTCACCCAACATATCATCGCTCCTATTTAGCATGTATTGAACTTTTTCCAAAGCTCTTTGTTGTTTAGTGGCAAGGGAAGCATGTATGACATAGCTGGGTCCAAATTCATCACCAGATTCATCATCACTGGATTCAGATAGATAGCATTCAGTTACCTAAGCGTCTTTCGCCATAAGGCATGATGCAGAAGATGATGATTCTGATTCGAATGTCATCTCTTTGAGAGATTCCTTGAAGTCCTCAAACCAAGGATCATGACGGGTTCGATGACCTTCATAGACCTCAGAGAGACGGTCCCAGATAAGCTTTGCATGATCGAGATGCATGATATTCCTGAACTGATTTTGAGACAGACAGGAGCAGATGACATCCCTCGCCGTGAGGTTGAGAAGAGTGTACTTGCGAATGTCATCAGCTTCCGCCATCTTGCATAGATCGGTCAGACCAATCTCAGTGACGGTCCATAGCTCGCTGTTCATCACCATGAGGCACTTCTTCATCATGGCCTTCCACTTGGGATACTCGTGACCGTCAAAGATGGGGCAAGACACAGTCTTCATTCCTGTGGTCGACATAATTAAAACTCCAGGCGATTAAACCAAAATCACACAGAACAAGGGAGTACCTTGCTCTGATACCAATTGAAAGTGTGTTATATCGACTAGAGGGGGGTGAATAGGCGATTTTTATGAATTCTTCACTGAGGAATTTGCAAGTGAGCAAATTCCTTAGCAAAGAACTACTAGCGGCGGAATAAGTACTCAAAAGTAACATAATAGAACACAAGCATAGTCATCATGATGAAATGAAGACAAGCACTGAGTACAGAAAGCGTAAACACAGGATAACACAGGATGAAGACTAATAGACTGAAGAAATTGAACTGAGGAAATTGAGAAAGTCTTCAGTCAAAGTCTTCAAACACGGATACGAACAAGCACTCAACACAGTTATGAGGAAATGAAAGAGTTGAGGAAATAGAACCAGTGAGCTTGGTGAAGACAATGATTTGGTAGACCACTTCCAACTGTTGTCTCAGTTGTACATCTGGTTGGAGCAGCTAGGTATTTAAACCTGAAGACACACAGTCCCAGACACACAGTCCTCACCGTATTCTCCTTGAGCTAAGGTCACACAGACCTTGCCCAATCACTCGTGGTAAGTCTTCAGGTGACTTCCGAACCTTCACAAACTAGGTCACTCGGCGATCCACAATTCCTCTTGGATGCTCCAGACCTTGACACCTAACCGTGTGGAAGAAGCACAATATTCAAAGGTAACAAGCGTCAGATCCACGCAGGATCAATCTCTTCAGTGATGCTCAATCACTTGGGGTTTGTAGGTGTTTGGGTTTTCCTCACTAGATGATTTTCGCTCAAAGTCCTTGGAGGATGGGATGCTCTCAAATGACAAGTGTGAGTTTCTCTCGGAGCAGCCAACCAGCTAGTGGTTGTAGGGGGCGGCTATTTATAGCCTAGGGAGCAGCCCGACATGATAAGACATAAATGCCCTTCAATGATATGACCGTTATGTGGGTAGATATTTTGGGACAGCTGGCGCATAGGACAGCAACGGTCGGAAATTTGAGTATCAAATTCCTCAGGGCTATCATGTTCCTCACTGTGTAGGCAATCCGCGCTGGCGAATTCCTAACTCCTCAGTCAGAACAAATTCCTCGGAGACCAAAAGAACTTCGTCTCTGTCACTGAAGAATATGACTGAACTTTATGAGATTTCCAATGGCTCCACTCGAAGGGATTGGTAGGTGCAGGATATTGAGTTGAGCATCACATGGAAATTTTTCCTTAGTATTTCCTCGACCCCCTTTAACAGCACGGTGTTTCCTATGACTCAATAAAGAGAAAATGAAACTACGAAAACAAAAGTCTAAACGCTTCATGTTCCTCGAATGAATACCAAGTCTTCAGGATTGCACCAATTTCTTCACTTTCAAAGTCTTCAGAAAGTCTTCAGAAATCCAAAGTCTTCAGTCGAAGAACTTCATTTTTAGGGGTCGACTTTCTTTGTAAATATCAAACTCCTCATAGACTTATAGACATGTGTACACTCAAAAACACATTAGTCCCTTAAACTATAAGTCTTCAATACACCAAAATCACTAAGCGGCACTAGATGCACTTACAAAAACTTCTCTCTAAATGGGAAGGCCCTTACGTTATCGAGGAGGTCTATCGTTCTGGTGCCATAAAAATGAACAACTTTGAAGGCACAAATCTGAAGGTGGAGAATGGTCAAAGAATTAAACATTATATCTCAGGAAATCCTATAAATATTGAAACCGATGTTATTGAAACCATAACCCCGGAGGAATACATAAGGGACACTTTCCGGAACGTTTCAGACTCCGAAAAGGAATAGGTATGTGGTACGGTCAGTAAACCGACTCCAAAACAGTTTTTATGGCAATATTTCTCCGTTTTGGAATATTTAGAAAAATAGAAAAATAAGGAGCAGTCCAGGAAGGACACGAGGCCTCCACGAGGGTGGAGGGCGCGCCCTACCCTACTGGGCGCGCCCCCTACCTCGTGGGCACCTCGTGTGCTCTCCGGACTCCGTTTTCTTACACGTTACATATTTTGGTCGGTAAAAATGCATTATATAATCTCCCGGAGGTTTTGATTCCCATATCACGCAATTATCCTCTGTTTGTGTTACGAGCTGTTGCTGCTGCAGATTAGAGTAAGATGTCTTCGCAAGAGTCGGGCGGGGAGAGCCGGGTGTCTCATCCGGCACCGAGATCAATGACAAAGAACAATGTTGACCACTTTGGGCCAGCAACGGAGGAAGAGATGGAGGCTGATTTGAAGAGGATAGATGCCATGGAGGAGGATCAAGAAGTCACTTCCCGCTTCCGAGCTGGATTCACAATGGGGGAATTGCAGAGCTCGGCTATTCCAAACTCGGTTATCCCTTCCAATGTTAGATTTCTTTCTTATGAGAATATGAAAAAGAGTGTCACTGGTTCTCCCGTAGCTATGCAGCACCCTTGGGTGCAGGGAGCTTTGGCTGTTATAGGAAAACTCCGAAAGGAAATAATGGACCTCAAACAGCAAGTCAATAAGCTCGAGGAGGAGAATCGTATCCTGAGGGGCATCATCACCAAGAATATCACATCACCATCCCCGAAAAAGGAGACATAACCACATGGGTATGGGCACTCCCCTTGGCAACTGCCAAGCTTGGGGGAGTGACCCGGTATTGTATCACCATCACTTCTATCTTTACCATCTTTTCTTAGTTCGATCCTTTTGGTAATATCTTGATCTAGTAGAATAAAGTTTTAGTATGATCTAGTTGTGATTCTTGCTTTATGATCCTTCTATGTAATCGAGTCCGTGAGCTATATATAATAAAGATTAGTGTTGAGTCAAGGGCTTGATTGTTATGCCATGATCTTGAGAGAATAAAAGAAAAGAGAAAGAATAAAAAGAAACAAAGAGATCATATGGATCTTATGGAGAGTAATGAGCTCACATATAAAGAGTGTGATGAATAAAAGTTGTTGAGAGTTGACAAACATAGTTTTGGTCATCGTTGCAATTAATAGGAAGTAATAAATAAAGAGAGGTCTTCACATATAGATACACTATCTTGGACATCTTTTATGATTGTGAGCACTCATTAAAATATGACATGCTAAAGAGTTGACATTGGACAAAGAAGACAACGTAATGGGTTATGTTTTCTTACATCTGAGATAAATTATATTGTCATGGATCATGATTGAGCTTGCCTTTCCCCCTCATGCTAGCCAAATTCATTGCACCAAGTAGAGATACTACTTGTGCTTCCAAACACCCTTAAACCAGTTTTGCCATGAGAGTCTACCATACCTACCTATGGATTGAGTAAGATCCTCCAAGTAAGTTGTCATCGGTGCAAGCAATAAAAATTGCTCTTTAAATATGTATGACTTATTAGTGTGGGCGAAAATAAGCTTTATACGATCGTGTGATATGGAAGAAATAAAAGCGACAGACTGCATAATAAAGGTCCATATCACAAGTGGCTATACAAAGTGACGTTCTTTCGCATTAAGATTTTGGGCATCCATCCATAAAAGCGCATGACAACCTCTGCTTCCATCTGCGAAGGGCCTATCTTTTACTTTCATCTCTTACCTTACATAAGAGTCATGGTGATCTTCACCCTTCCTTTTTACATTTTATCTTTTGGCAAGCACAATATGTTGTAAAGATCCTGGTATATATGGCTAATTGGATGTGAGTTTTCATGAACTATTATTGTTGACATTACCCTTGAGGTAAAACGTTGGGAGGCAAAACTATAAGCCCCTATCTTTCTCTATGTCCGATTAAAACTCCATACCCATAAGTATTGTGTGAGTGTCAGCAATTGTGAAAGACTATATGATAGTTGAGTATGTGGACTTGCTGAAAGGCTCTTATATTGACTCTTTCCTATGTTATGATAAATTGCAATTGCTCCAATGACTGAGATTATAGTTTGTTAGTTTTCAATGAAGTTTATGATTCATACTTGAAATTGTGATTGAATTATTACTCTAGCATAAGAGATCATATGACAAGAATTATATAAGTTGTTTTTCTAAGAATGATCATGATGCCCTCATGTCCGTATTTTATTTTTATCGACACCTCTATCTCTAAACATGTGGACATATTTTTCGATTTCGGCTTTCGCTTGAGGACAAGCGAGGTCTAAGCTTGGGGGAGTTGATACGTCCATTTAGCATCATGCTTTTATACTGATATTTATTGCATTATGGGTTGTTGTTACACATTATGTCACAATGCTTATGCCTATTCTCTCTTATTTTACAAGATTTACATAAAGAGGGAGAATGTCGGCAGTCGGGATTCTGGGCTGGAAAAGGAGCAAATATTAGAGACCTATTCTACCCAACTCCAAAAGTCCTAAAACTTGACATAAGTCATTTTCAGAATATATAAAAAATACTAAGCGCAAGAAGTTCACCAGGGGGCCACACCCTGCCCACGAGGGTGGGGGCGCGCCCTACCCCCCTGGACGCGCCCCCCTACCTCGTGGGCCCCTTGGTGGCCCTCCGATGTCCATCTTCTGCTATATGGAGTCTTTCGATGAGGAAAAAATCATAAGCCATCTTTCCGGACGAGACTCGGCTGCCACGAGGCGGAACCTTGGCGGAACCAATCTAGGGCTCTAGCGGAGCTGTTCTGCCGAGGACACTTCCCTCCGGGAGGGGGAAATCATCGCCATCGTCATCATCAACGCTCCTCTCATCGGGAGAGGGCAATCTCCATCAACATCTTCACCAGCACCATCTCCTCTCAAAACCCTAGTTCATCTCTTGTATCCAATTCTTGTCTCCAAGTCCGGGATTGGTACCTGTGGGTTGCTAGTAGTGTTAATTACTCCTTATAGTTGATGCTAGTTGGTTTATTTGGTGGAAGATCATATGTTCAGATCCTTTATGCATATTAATACCCCTCTGATTATGAACATGAATATGCTTTGTGAGTAGTTATGTTTGTTCCAGAGGACATGGGAGAAGTCTTGCTATTAGTAGTCATGTGAATTTGGTATTCGTTCGATATTTTGATGAGATGTATGTTGTCTCTCCTCTAGTGGTGTTATGTGAACGTCGACTACATGACACTTCACCATTATTTGGGCCTAGAGGAAGGCATTGGGAAGTAATAAGTAGATGTGATGGGTTGCTAGAGTGACAGAAGCTTAAACCCTAGTTTATGCGTTGCTTCGTAAGGGGTTGATTTGGATCCATATGTTTCATGCTATGGTTAGGTTTACCTTAATACTTTTGTTGTAGTTGCGGATGCTTGCAATAGAGGTTAAGCAAAAGTGGGATGCTTGTCCAAGTAAGGGCAGTACCCAAGCACCGGTCCACCCACATGCCAAATTATCAAAGTACCGAACGCGGATCATATGAATGTGATGAAAACTAGCTTGACGATAATTCCCATGTGTCCTCGGGAGCGCTTTACATCCTACAAGAGTTTGTCCAGGCTTGTCCTTTGCTATAAAAAGGATTGGGCCACCTTGCTGCACTTGATTTACTTTTATTACTTGTTGCTCGTTACCAATTATCTTATCACAAAACTATCTGTTACCTATAATTTTAGTGCATGCAGAGAATACCTTGCTGAAAACCCCTTATCATTTCCTTCTGCTCCTTGATGGGTTCGACACTCTTACTTATCGAAAGGAGTACGATAGATCCCCTATACTTGTGGTTCATCAACGGTTCACCATACGTGCATGCTATGGGAATCACAAACTTTAACACAAGTATTTCTCAAATTCACAACTACTCCACTAGCATGACTCTAATATCACCATCTTCATATCTCAAAACAATCATCAAGTATCAAACTTCTCATAGTATTCAATGCACTTTATATGAAAGTTTTTATTATACCTAAAAGCAAATTACCATGCTGTTCTAAAAGACTCTCAAAGTAATATAAGTGAAGCACGAGAGTTCATCTATTTCTTCAAAATAAAACCACCGCCGTGCTCTAAAAGGATATAAGTGAAGCACTAGAGCAAATGACAAACTACTCCGAAAGATATAAGTGAAGATAAATGAGTAGTCGAATAATTATGCAACTATGTGAAGACTCTCTAACATTTAATAATTTCAGATCTTGGTATTTTATTAAAACATCAAGCAAAACAAAATAAAATAAAATGACACTCCAAGCAAAACACATATCATGTGGTGAATAAAAATATAGCTCCAAGTAAAGTTACCGGTGAACGAAGACGAAAGAGGGGATGCATTCCGGGGCATCCACAAGCTTAGGCTCTTGGTTGTCCTTGAATATCACATTGGGGTGCCTTGGGCATCCCCAAGCTTAGGCTCTTGCCACTCCTTATTCCATAGTCCATCGAATCTTTACCCAAAACTTGAAAACTTCACAACACAAAACTTAGCATAAAAATCATAAGCTCTGTTAGTATAAGAAAATAAATCACCACTTTTGGTACTGTTGTGAACTCATTGTTTATTTATATTGGTGTAATATATATTGTATTCCAACTTCTCTATGGTTCATACCCTCCGATACTACTCATAGATTTATCAAAATACGCAAACAACACAATGAAAACAGAATATGTCAAAAACAGAACAATCTGTAGTAATCTGTATCAAACGTATACTTCTGTAAACCCAAAATTCTAAAATAAATTGATGGACGTGAGGAATTTATATATTAATCATCTTCTAAAAGAGTTAACTAAATAGGACTCTTCAATAAAAAATGTCAGCAATTCTCGTGAGCGCTAAAGTTTCTGTTTTTTACAGCAAGATCACAAAGACTTTCCCCAAGTCGTCCCAAAGGTTCTATTTGGCACAAAGACTATTAAAAGCATAAAACTACATCTAAACAGGGGCTAGATGAATAATTTATTACTAAACAGGAGCAAAAAGAAAGGAACAAAAATAAAATTGGATTGCCTCCCAACAACCGCTAACGTTTAACGCCCTAGCTAGGCATGATGATTTCAATGATGCTCACATAAAAGATAAGAATTGAAATATAAAGAGAGCATCATGAAGAATATGAGTAGCACATTTAAGTCTAACCCACTTCCTATACATAGGGATTTTTTGAGCAAACAACTTATGGGAACAATAATCAATTAGCATAGGAAGGCAAAACAAGCATAACTTCAAAACTTTAAGCACATAGAGAGGAAACTTGATATTATTGCAATTCCTACAAGCATATATTCCTCCCTCATAATAATTTTCAGTATCTTCATGAATGAATTCAACAATATAACTATCACATAAAGCATTCTTTTCATGATCTACAATCATAGAAATTTTATTACTCTCTACATAAGCAAAATTCTTGTCATTCGGAATAGTGGGAGTATCATAAGAAACTGGAATACTATAAATTATTTCCACATTAAAGGAGTAATGTTCAGAAAAAGGGTAATCATAATCATGACAAGTTTTATAAATATAATCATCACTACCTTTTATAGCATAAGTGTCATCACAATAATCATCATAGGTAGCAACTTTGTTCTCATCATAATCAATTGAAACCTCTTCCAAGATAGTGGAATCATTACTAAATAAAGTCATGACCTCTCCAAATTCACTTTCATAATTATCACAATAAGATTCAACATCCTCCAAAATAGTGGTATCATTACTTCCTAAAGTTGACACTCTTCCAAACCCACTTTCATCAATATAATCATCATAAGTAGGAGGCATGCTATCATCATAATAAATTTGCATATCAAAACTTGGGAGATTACAAATATCATCTTCATTAAACATAGCATCCCCAAGCTTGGGACTAACATTAATTGCAGAAAATACATTCTCAAACATGTCATTCTCATCAAACATAGCATCCCCAAGCTTGGGCCTTTTCATATCATAAGCATAATCACTCTCATCATTAATAGTATGGATATCACCAATAGTATAACAATTATCATCATCATAATGAGCAATAGGAGCAACATCATTTGGGAGGGATACATTTTTACCTTTGCTTCTCCGTCTTTTCTTTTTCTTCTTCACATCATGTGTGGGTTTAATCCTCTTTTCGGAGCTCCTTATTAATGAGATTGGTTGAATAGGAGGCTCCTCCTCGTTACCTGGTTCATCATAAGAAATAATAGGACAATATTGGGAAGTCTCTTCCCTTTCATTAGTATTCTCTTCATCTTCTATTTGTTTTCTTGTCTTTATGTAATTGGCAATATAAGGATTTTCAATGCAATTCACCACACAATACATAAAAATTTCTTCTATATCAATATCGAGGAATTTCTCAAGGTTATATTCGGGAATATGCTTAGTTATACGTTTCATTTCTTCATAACCCAAAAGCAAACTAAATTCACTATGATGTGCAAGGGAAATCAAATCATCACAAGTTTTGGACATGATACGATCATGAAACAATTTGCATTAGAGATTTAAATTACCATGTTCTTTGCAAAGTTCACAAGTATGGTGAAGAAATTTTAAATTTTCAGCACAAACATCTAGCCTTTCTTGCAACCATTTAGTTTCCAAATAATTATGCCTCTTGCAAAATCTATCTTCCCTATTTGGTGTGTACTTGCAAACTCTATGCACTCCACAAAAATTGACATGCTTATAAGAGACATTTTCATTAAAACTAGTGCAATCATCATTAGCACTATGGATATTCAAGGAGTTCATACTAACAACATTGCAATCATGCTCATCATTCAAAGATTTAGTGCCAAACATTTTATAGACTTCTTCTTCTAGCACTTGAGCACAATTTTCCTTTCCATCATTCTCACAAAAGATATTAAAAAGATGAAGCGTATGAGGCAAACTCAATTCCATTTTTTATAAAATAAACTAGTGATAAAACAAGAAACAAAAAGATTCGATTGCAAGATCTAAAGATATACCCTCAAGTGCTAACCTCCCCGGCAACAGTGCCAGAAAAGAGCTTGATGTCTACTACACAGCCTTCTTCTTGTAGACGTTGTTGGGCCTCTAAGCACAGAGGTTTGTAGGACAGTAGCAAATTTCCCTCAAGTGGATGACCTAAGGTTTATCAATTTGTGGGAGGCGTAGGATGAAGATGGTCTCTCTCAAACAACCCTGCAACTAGTGAACTAAATAACAAAGAGTCTCTTGTGTCCCCAACACACCCAATACAATGGTAAATTGTATAGGTGCACTAGTTCGGCGAAGAGATGGTGATACAAGTGCAATATGGATAGTAGATAAAGGTTTTTGTAATCTGAAAATATAAAAATAGCAAGGTAACTAATGATAAAAGTGAGCGCAAACGGTATTGCAATGCTAGGAAACAAGGCCTAGGGTTCATACTTTCACTAGTGCAAGTTCTCTCAACAATAATAACATAACCGGATCATATAATTATCCCTCAACATGCAACAAAGAGTCACTCCAAAGTCACTAATAGTGGAGAACAAACGAAGAGATTATTGTAGGGTACAAAACCACCTCAAAATTATTCTTTCTGATTGATCTATTCAAGAGTTCGTAATAAAAAAACACGAAGCTATTCTTTCCGTTCAATCTATCATAGAGTTTGTACTAGAATAACACCTTAAGACACAAATCAACCAAAACCCTAATGTCACCAAGATACTCCAATGTCACCTCAAGTATCCGTGGGTATGATTATACGATATGCATCACACAATCTCAGATTCATCTATTCAACCAACACAAAGAACTTCAAAGAGTGCCCCAAAGTTTCTACCGGAGAGTCAAGACGAAAACGTGTGCCAACCCCTATGCATAAGTTCACAAGGTCACGGAACTCACAAGTTGATCACCAAAACATACATCAAGTGGATCATGTGATATCCCATTGTCACCACAGATAAGAACATGCAAGACATACATCAAGTGTTCTCAAATCCTTAAAGACTCAATCCGATAAGATAACTTCAAAGGGAAAGCTCAATTCATCACAAGAGAGTAGAGGGGAGAAACATCATAAGATCCAAATATAATAGCAACGCTCGCGATACATCAAGATCGTACCACCTCAAGAACACGAGAGAGAGAGAGATCAAACACATAGCTACTGGTACACACCCTCAGCCCTGAGGGAGAACTACTCCCTCCTCCTCATGGAGAGCGCGGGGATGATGAAGATGGCCACCGGAGAGGGATTCCCCCCTCCGGCAGGGTGCCGAAACGGGTCTAGATTGGTTTTCGGTGGCTACGGAGGCTTCTGGTGGCGGAACTCCCAATCTATTCTCATCCCCGATGTTTTTAGGGTATATGGACATATATAGGCAAAAGAAGTCGGTCAAGGGAGCCACGAGGGTGGGGGAGCACCCAAGGGGCAGGCGCGCCTCCCTGCCTCGTGGCCACCTCGAAGCTTCCCTGACGTCTACTCCAAGTCTCCTGGATTGCTTCCATTCCAAAAATAACTCTCCTGAAGGTTTCATTCCATTTGGACTCCGTTTGATATTCCTTTTCTTTGAAACACTGAAATAGGCAAGAAAATAGCAATTTGGGCTGGGCCTCCGGTTAATAGGTTAGTCCCAAAAATAATATAAAGGCGTATAATAAAGCCCATAAACATCCAAAACAGATAATATAATAGCACGGAACAATAAAAAATTATAGATACGTTGGAGACGTATCAGCATCCCATGTCGCATTCAAGGAATATTCCACAAGACTTGATGATCAAGACAAGGACTCCTCTCCACCAACGTATTCTACTAGGACTCTTGTTATCCCAGGCCTCTGGTACATTATATAAGCCGAGGCCAGGCTAGTCGATAGATCATTATGACATTATTCATCATACCATCAGGTTTTAGACCACAACATACGATCTCGCGGTAGATCAACTCTGTACTTGATACTCCATCAATATAAACAAGAGCAGGATGTAGGATTTTACCTCCATCAAGAGGGCCCGAACCTGGGTAAAACATCGTCTCCTTCGTTCCTGTTACCATTGATCCGAGAATCCACTGCTCGGGACCCCCTACCCCGAGATCTGCCGGTTTCGACACTGACAGTAGCCTACTGACAGGCTTTGAGGTATGCGACATAATGTTCTAAAAACCTTTCATATAGAAGATAAATCATGTATACAGACAATAGCCCCTGAGACTCTGTCCAGCATAGAAAAAACCGGATGACGGTGTCCTAGACTAGGGGGTACTCAACACGTCATCTCCCGATCTGTTAGATTGGGCCGAGGACCCCAGGGCCATATACTCATGGGCTAGTTCGGACAGTTGCCGCATACATGGAAGATTCCACAAGACTTGGTGATCAAGACAAGGACTCCTTCCCACCGGCGTATTCGGCTAGGAGTCTTGTTATCCTAGGCCTCTGGTGCATTATATAAACCAAGGCCAGGCTAGTCGATAGATATACATACAATCATACCATAGGCTAGCTTCTAGGCTTTAGCCTCTCTGATCTCGTGGTAGATCTACTCTTGTACTACCCATATCATCAATATTAATCAAGCAGGACGTAGGGTTTTACCTCCATCAAGAGGGCTCGAACCTGGGTAAAACATCGTGTCCCCTGCCTCCTGTTACCATCCGCCTAGACGCACAGTTCGGGACCCCCTACCCGAGATCCGCCGGTTTTGACACCGACATTGGTGCTTTCATTGAGAGTTCCGCTGTGTGTTCGGTAAAGGGTTGATGGCTCGCCTGCAAATCAACTGCGACTTCGGCATCTTCGTCACCAGCTCGACTGGTCACCTTGGTTTGACCAAGGACTGCGCCCTACCTCCGATCGTCATGTTTGGATGAGGGCCTTTATAAACATCAACTCCGATCTCTATCAAGATCATGGAGGAATCATCCAGGGAGCCCGGGGGCTCAACGTCAACATTGCCCTCGGGCGACCGTGCTGTTTTTCTGGACAGCAAACTTGTGTCCGCCGCCACCGCCTCCTCAAGTGTCTTCTTAACGATCGCTTTGGTAGAATTGTGCGGAATTGAGTCTACAACAACCCTGGGAAATTTCGTCGAGTTCTGATGGACGAATCTCTGGCAATCCACGATATACCGGAGCCCTGTCAAATCTGGACGGGAATCTGGATGAGTTTAGGTCGTGGTGTCTAACTTCTAGCTCGGACGTCATTTGGAAGATCCAACCGTTTATCGACTGCGTAATTCCTATATCTACCATCTCTCAAAATTTCAGCTCGATCCGACCGTCCAAACTCCGGGAACCTTCCGATTAGTGCATCACTTTCCGGATCTGTTTTCTGCGCGAAAACGAATCCGACCCGAGTTCGTCTTTTTTATGAACGGGATTTCGGACATCCCTTTTGAAGGAAGTTTTGTATGGGGTATTGTGTTTTGTTCCCGAACACATCCCACTAACTTTAAAATCTTTTGAACATGATCTTCAACATCATGCTGGTGTCAAACCAGTCCGGCAATATTGCTCCACGGCTGCCGACCTGCGCTAGACAAGTCGTCACTTTGTTGAGCCGAGCTCAACTTCTTTTGATCATCATCTCGGCAAGCCAAACAAGAGCCCGGCATCACGAAGGATAAATAATCACCAACATCGCCGCCCCACGGATTACACGAAGCGGGCATACCGGCATTGCCGCACGGTCGCTTTATCAAGCCGGCATCGACCATGTCACGACCTACATCGGCAGGGCCGCACTATTGCTTCTTCAAGATGGTGTCCATCACGCCGACCTACTTCAACTCATCAGCTGGCATCGAGGCTTCGACATCTCGGCTGGACCGGGGGCTTCGCCATCTCTTCATCAACCTACTCCGGACACTTCGGCGTCACTAGCCGACCAGCTCCGTCACGTTAGCTGGACCGAGGGCTCTGCCTCGGCGAGCCAACCTTTGCCAGCATTGCCATGCCGTCGTTTTATTGCCCATCAGGCAATGGGTGTGCGGATCGAGTCCCAATTTTGGGAATCACCTTCCTTCGGATTGCTACAACAAATAAACCAGGTGCTATTAATCATAGTATTTTTTGCTTGTTTGGGTTTATTTTTCCCAAGGAATTATTACTCTGGTTTGTCCATCATCTGTATACAGGTCTATCAAATGATGGCCGCATTAACGACGGTCGCGTGGTGGTTCGGTCAGTTCCGTACATAGTTCGGCGAACGCCGCATGCGGAACTCGGACCGACCGGTGAATTCAGGCTTTGCCACGCCTTTACCGTATCACGCCGACGCCCTGCATCGACATTGACTTCGGCGCCAGGCCGTATTTCTTTTATTACTCACTTTGCATAAATTATTTATTATGCAATGATTTTTTTTTAATTATCATTATTACTATTATCTCCGGTTTGCACTATTTTTTATGCACAGGAAAATGATCCGGAGACTTCAGCGTCACTCTGCCGGTCTGCATTGACCGTGCTATGTCACCACTTCGGCGTGTCGAGCTCTCCGCTCCGCCACCTCGGGACCGGCTTGGGGGATGGAACCTTGTCCGGCATCAAGCTCGGACCGCGTCATCAATGCCGAACACATTAACCAGCTAAGTTGCTTTCATGCTCAAAGTTTTAATTTTTAACTTGTGTTCGGTTCGACCAAGCATTATACTTTTTTGGAAAAAAGTTGCTTGTAAAAAATTTCCTTATCCAAACTTTGTTTGTGACACACATATTCAAATACCCCATTTATTTGGGGGCTTCTTTTATGAAGTTTTTCCTCTTGCATATGATTATACTTGTACGGCTTCGTTCTTTGTTCGTGTATTACGCCACAATATGCACCATATTGACTTAAGCGATTTGCAAGCTGGGTTGCCTGGCTCCTGTGCTTACCCCTACGTTCCCGATTGTTCGGCTAGGGAGTAAAGGGAGCACCTCTGCGATTGTCACGACCGGGTCCTCTGAGCTCTGACCTCAGACTGGGTGAAGCCGAACGCTAGCACTCTTATTGTTTTCAATCATGGTCGGCACACAACGGAACTCATGAGTACAAAAAATCTATTGCACAAGTCTCATAGCAATAATCAGCACCGAAGAAAGGTATCGGTGGGGGTACTATTTTCTTCGAAGATGCTTCTTACACTTCGTCTGCAATATAGCATAAGTTCCCTAAGCGCGCTTTGTCTGTTACAGCCTTATGGCTCGGTTGCCTGGTTATCGGAAACACTGTCGATATTCTCGACAGGTGGAGTACATAACACTTTTCGGTCCTTGACCAAAGAGGGAGAAGCCGACGGTCGGTTAAGACGCGTTTAAAGTTCGGTTGAACAAAGATATGATATAAGTACTTCGGTACATACAATCATTATACATAAAATTCTTTTACCCAAGTCACTTGGGGGCTCTTAAAATCTATATATGAGCTATAAATGTGTTTTCTTCTTGGTCGTTGTCAAAACACGACAGAAGCACTCTTTTTTTCCAAGACCAATTTTTGGATTGGCACCGAACACTTGATCTTGTTCGGACGTCAAGTTTTTACTGACGTTTTTTGGTTTTCCAAGCTTATGGCATTTTCAAACTATTTGTGTGTTTTCAGCACAAGTTTCACAGTGCAACACCGGACACCTTTAGAGATTCGGCAAAAACATTCTCGGATATTGCTATATATGCATCGGTTTCGAATTGTGCCTTCGGTCAATAGTTGGGTTGCCCGGCTCCTGCACTTGCTTCCTATGTTCCGCTTTGTTCGGCTAGGCGTGCAAAGGGAGAACCACTGCGATTGTGCTTCCAGCTTACATGGTTAAGCACCTCAGTGGAAAAAGCCGAAAACTGACTGTCACAATAAGCGTAAACTAGTCAGCGATCCGATGACTGTGTTAAATGACGGGCCATTCATAACAATGGCCGAAGTGTTTACAGCTTGACATCGACTGTCGCTGAACACTACCGGGGGCTATTAACTAGCCTCCCAAACTAAATCCTCGATATTTTGCTCTTACATTTGAGCTGAGGTTTCATGATCATGCTTAGCATGACAACCCAAAGAAAGGAACCGATAGCAGGACTATTTTCTTCGGAAGACATTTCTTATGTTAAACAGTAATATAACATATCTCTCTGCGTACCTTTGTTTATAAAACCGTATGGCCAGATTGCCTTGTTTTTCATAAATCTTTGCCCTCATAAAGGTTTTATAAAGTAGGACAAACACTCCTCGGGTACTGGCCGAGGAGGTGGAAGCCGATGGTCGGTCAACAAAGTTTTGTACAATGCGGATCCGAGCATTAATGACGTAAAGTACTTGGATACATAGAGTCATTACACATAATTTGTGATTTTACTATGGATATCGATCCTTAATTTGGCCACCCGTGCCCGCATTAAGGCTCGGGGGCTACTGGGCTTCGGGCTTATTATTTACAAATATTAAAGAGGCACATCGATCCCCTGATTTGGTGTTGCCACCCGACCAGTGTCTCGGGGGCTACTGCATTGCCTGTCCAATGCAGAAAATTTTATGTGCAATATAGTTTCCGAGGAGATTTTGATCCTTAGGTTTGTCGGCCGCACCCAACCTGAGTCTCGAGGACTGAGCACGCCGCTTTTAGTGTCCCGAAGTATTCTGTCGAGCTAGGACTTGATCCTCAGGCCGATTTTGCAAATCAACCTGAGTCTCAGCGGCTACTGGGATCAGCGGTCTTACGTCAGCCTTCAGGTGCATCTCGGGTTTTAGATCGATACACACCTTGAGGGCTACTGGCTATATATCTCGGCAGAGAATAAATTGCACCAATAAAAAATATTGACAAAAAGTCGGCCCACAGTCGGGGTGGTGCACCACCTCGGAAGCAGTCCGGCATAAAGCTCGGGCGCTAGTGGCTGGCTCCATAGAGGGCATTTCCAGCATTAAGCTCGGCTAAACTCCTTCAACTTTTTTGAACCAAGGTGATTTATGACACCTCGGATATAGTCCGGCGTTGGAGCTCGGATACAGTCCGGCGTTGGAGCTTGGACATAGTCCGGCGTTAGAGCTCGGATACAGTCCGGCGTTGGAGCTTGGACATAGTCCGGCGTTGGAGCTCGGATACATTCCGGCGTTGGAGCTCGGAAGCGGTCCGGCATTGGTGCTCGTCTGCAAAAGATATCTCGAATGCAGTCCGGCGTTGGAGCTCGGATGCAAGAGGAAACTGCCTCCCGGGAACAACTTCAAACTCGAGGTGTGGCATAAAAATAACAAGGCATTGATAAAGGCCAGAAACTTAAAGGGGCTCCTCGGATACCCGACGTGTAAATTCGTCGACTGCATTTCGGCGATCCTCAAGATTGAAGACGAGAAGATTTGTTGAACCAGTTTTCAAGACCGACAACCGAAGATGAAGAACAGTTCGGAAGAATCGAGGAGCGTCCCTAACTTGAAGACCGGTTCAGGGGGCTACTGACGGTGTCCTAGACTAGGGGGTACTCAACACTTCATCTCCCGATCTGTTAGATTGGGTCGAGGACCCCCAGGGCCGTATACTCATAGGCCAGTTCGGACAGTTGTTGCATACATGGAAGATTCCACAAGACTTGGTGATCAAGACAAGGACTCCTCCCCACCGGCGTATTCGGCTAGGACTCTTGTTATCCTAGGCCTCTGGTGCATTATATAAACCGAGGCCAGGCTAGTCGATAGATATACATACAATCATACCATAGGCTAGCTTCTAGGGTTTAGCCTCTCTGATCTCGTGGTAGATCTACTCTTGTACTACCCATATCATTAATATTAATCAAGCAGGACGTAGGGTTTTACCTCCATCAAGAGGGCTCGAACCTGGGTAAAACATCGTGTCCCCTGCCTCCTATTACCATCCGCCTAGACGCACAGTTCGGGACCCCCTACCCGAGATCCGCCGGTTTTGACACCGACGCCGGACATAGGGTCCACATAGTATTCGGGAAAGTAACATACTCTGCTAATATTGTAACAGGCTTCTATGTTGGGGGCCACCACCCAGGCCGCAGAAGTTTTCGAACTCCATCGGAAGCTTCAAGTGGCCGATGAGGAAATCGACTGCATTAATAAGTGGTTCGATGAGACGCAAGGTATGCATGTGATGTTTAATAACTTAGTTGTTTATCAGAAGTGATATGTGTATTAAAAGGTTAACTCATAGAATGTTTGATTATGAGCATAGTTGGCGCAGCTGAGGTCGAGACCCTCAAAGGCGCCCTTGCCCAGGCCAAGAAAGAGGCCGAAGAGAACAAGGCTGAGAAAGCGGCTGCTGAACTGTAGACCGAGCAAGCTGCCCGCCGCCAACATGAAGCTCGGGTGGCCGAAGTCGAGCAGGAGCTGAAGGATGCCATCAGCAAATGCGAAACTTTGGAGGAGAAGACTTTGGCCCAAGCATCTGAACTTGCCAAGGCCCTTCAAGATGTCAAAGAAGCACGGGTCGAGTCCCGTAGTGCTCGTGAAGAGATCCATCAGGTGAGGCAGATAGCGGCTGGTAAGGCCTTTCTTTTGCAGAGTATCTTTGGAGGTCAGAGGTATGCTTTGCTCGCCCGAGTGTGGAGTTCTCCAGGAGCATTTGTGGATCTTCCAAAGAGTGCCACTGATGCTGCACAATTCTTCCGAGCCCAGGAGGGGAACTCGACCGAGAAGCTGTTCTGGTCGCAATTTCTTGCGCCGGAGCACCCGACGCCTCTGAACGACCAGCTGAAGCAGATGACAGAGCTGCATAGGGTGGCGGGCTTGGCCATGAAGGACCTAATAGTCCACCTATGGCGGCCAAGCCGACTCCTAGAAGCTACTTTGGTTTGGTGAAGCGGCTTGTTGATGCGCGGCCTCGGATTGATGCTGTGAAGCGCTCGGCCTGCATAGAGGGTGCCCGGATGGCCTTCGCCCGTGTCAAGATGCAGTGGGCAAAGATGAAGGCTACCGAAGTGGCAACCGTAAGCCCGCCCGAAGGCAAAGATCATCGGAAGCCGGAGAGGTACTTCGATGATGTCCTAGAAGGAGCCCGGATGGTAGAGGGTCAATGTTCAAAGGACGTAATATTTGATTAAGTGTGTTTGGGTTGTAAAAACTATGTGATGCACCCATGTTGTTATATATCTATGTTTGTGCCTTTTGTTTCAAGCGATTTTTCCTCTTGTGTGGCCGTTTATTCTTCTATTTCTGAAATTTGCCAGTTGTCGGCTTCAGCCCCTGTGTAGATGCTACAAGGGTGTTCAACATAACGTCTAACCACACTTTATCCAACGTCTTGGTCCGTAAAGGAGGTGTCCGCGGGGTGAACCAGGCAATCGGACTATGCGGCTTTATTACTTTCACTTAGCCATAGGAGTTTGACTGTGGAGCTAAGTACTAGCCCCTTGTGCGCGTGCGGCTTATCCAGACTACGGTGCCTTTCCCACGTGGCCGAACAAAGACCAGCCCCTCGTATAGCATGGGGTGAATCGCTAACGATTTGTAGTATAATACTAAGTTGCCGAATCGCCAACCAGCTCTCGCTTATCATGACAGTCAGTTTTCGGCTTTCTCTACTGAGGTACTTGACCGGACGAGCCAGAAATACAACCGCAGTAGTTCTCCCTTTACTACCTTAGCCGAACGAGCGGAACGTAAGGTGGTAAGCACAGGAGCCAGGCAACCCAACTATAGACCAAAGACATGATTCGGAGCCGATGCATATAATGCAATATTTGGGACGCCGAAGAGTTCCCTATAGGTGTTCGGACTTGAAATGTGCATGACCGAATATGGCCCCGGGTGTTAAGGCCGAACTAAAGCACGTGCGGCAATCTGAAGTAGGGAGGGGATACAAATGATAATATGAAAATAAAGTAAATGTCAAACACAAGTGGCGATCAACTGATTCCTTTATACCCTGATTAATACATCGAGTCGTGTTATCACAGATAATGCCATGAATATCGAGGCCATTTTACATGCCAAAGATTTACACAAGGGAAAGGTTTACACAGGGCTTGAAAGTAGTGGTATGAACATCCCAATGATGCCCTACTGCACGTATGCACCGTTTCTCCTTGGTGATTCATCCTTGTAGAGGAGGAGTGTGATGGTCGTTCGCTAGAAAGAGGGATCTTGAAAAGAGCCCATGTTCGACCGTAGATCGGGTAGGTTTTTTGACGAACCTATAGTGGAAGAAAAAAAGATGTATGAGGTCCAAATAGGGTCGAGCCGTACTATGGACCTTTTCCGCAGTGTGCCTCCGGCGCTGCCCAAGGTATTTTAAGTGCGTAGTTATGTACACGCGGTACGTATGCCGCAACCTTACGGGGCGATCGGCGGAGGCTAAACTGCTATTCGAGCTCCGGCTCCACCGGGCTATCGCATTGTAATGTGGATCGGACTCGCTTAGCAGTGTCATGGGTCTTGATGACCGATGAGCTGTGCGCCTTGATGAGGCCGCCCTGTACTTCAGCTGCTAGGGTTGCGGTGTGCTCCTCAGTACGGAAGGAGCACTCCATATTCCCATTGATTGTAATGACGCCATGAGGCCCAAGCATTTTAAGCTTCAGATAAGCATAGTGCGGGACTGCATTAAAGCAGGCGAAAGCAGTTCGTTCGAGTAGTGCATCATAACCACTGCAAAAAGGGACGATGTCGAAGATCAATTCTTTGCTTCAGAAGTTGTATGGAGAGCCGAATACTACTTCTAGTGTTAAGGAGCCCGTGCAGCGGGCCTCCACGCCGGGTATCACTCCTTTAAATGTAGTGTTGCTAGGCTTGATTCTTGACGGATCGATGCCCATCTTACAGACAGTGTCCTGGTAGATAAAGTTGAGGCTGCTGTCACCGTCCATAAGGACTCTAGTAAGATGGTACCCGTCGATGATAGGATCGAGTACCAGGGCCGCCGAACCTCCATGACAGATATTGGTTGGGTGGTCCCTGTGATCAAAGGTGATCGGACAAGCCGGCCATGGATTAAATTTTGGGGCGACAGGCTCTACGGCGTAGACATCCCATAATGCGCGTTTGCGCTCCCTCTTGGGAATGTGAGTGGCATAAATCATGTCATTGTTTTCACTTTCAGGGGGAATTGTTTCTGTCCCCCAGTGTCCGGTGGGCGAGGTTCGTCATCCTCCTTGCTTTGAGGTCCTTTCCCCTTATGCTCGGCATTTAACTTACCGGCCTGCTTGAAAACCCAACAGTTTCTGTTGGTGAGGTTGGCGGGCTTGTCAGGGGTGCCATGAATCTGGCAAGGTCTCTATAGTATTTTGTCCAAGTTGGATGGACCATCCCTATTGCCTTTGAATGGCTTCTTCCGCTGACCGGGTTTGGAGCCACTGAATCCAGCGTTTATTGTCGTGTCCTCTGTATCTTCGTTATTGCTCCCACACTTGTTTTTGTTGCCTCGTGGCCTGCCGTTGCCGTCCCTGGCCTCAGAAGTATCGGGGTTGCTGGTAATGTTGCTTCTACGAGCCAACCAGCTATCTTCGCCCACACAGAAGCGGGTCATAAGTGCGGAAGAGCCGCCATAGTCTTCGGCTTTTCCTGACCGAGGTGTGATACGTCTCCAACGTATCTATAATTTTTGATTGTTCCATGCTATTATATTATCAATCTTGGATGTTTCATAATCAATTTATAGTCATTTTATATCATTTTCTGGTACTAACCTATTGACATAGTGCCAAGTGCCAGTTCCTATTTTTTCCGTGTTTTTTACATCGCAGAAAATCAATATCAGACGGAGTCCAAATGCCACGAAACTTTACGGAGATTTTTATGGGCCATAAGGAACATGTTGGGCCTTGGTTGCACCTGGGGGAGTCCCGAGGAGGGGACAACCCACCAGGGCGCGCCTGGGCCTCGATGAAATATTCATCCAGCTGCCGCAGAGTCCAGAACCACCAGATCCAATCTAGACACCATCTCGGATGGGGTTCACCACCTCCATTAGTGCCTCTCCGATGATGCGTGAGTAGTTCTTTCTAGACCTTCGGGTCCGTAGTTAGTAGCTAGATGGCTTCATCTCTCTTTCTCTTGATTCTCAATACAATGGTCTCTTGGAGATCCATATGATGTAACTCGTTTGCGGTGTGTTTGTTGGGATCGATGGACTTTGAGTTTATGATCAGATCTATCTTTTTATATCCATGAAAGTTATTTGAGTTTCTTTGATCTCTTATATGCATGATTGCTTATAGCCTCATATTTCTTCTCTGATATTTGGGTTTTGTTTGGCCAACTTGATCTATTTATCTTGCAATGGAAGAGGTGCTTTGTAGTGGGTTCGATCTTACGGTGCTTGATCCCAGTGACAGAAAGGGAAACGACATGTATGTATCATTGCTACTAAGGATAAAACGATGGGGTCTATCTCTACATAGATAGATCTTGTCTACATCATGTCATCATTCTTATTGCATTACTCCGTTTCTCCATGAACTTAATACACTAGATGCATGCTGGATTGAGGTCGATGTGTGGAGTAATAGTAGTAGATGCAGGCAAGAGTCGGTCTACTAATCTTGGACGTGATGCCTATATAATGATCATTGCCTGGATATCATCATAATTATTTGAGGTTCTATCAATTGCCCAACAGTAATTTGTTTACCCACCGTTTGCTATTTTTCGAGAGAGAAGCCACTAGTGAAACCTACGGCCCCCGGGTCTTCTTTCTCATATATTTGCCTTTGCGATCTACTTTTCTCTTGCATTTATTTTCAGATCTATTAATCCAAAAACCCAAAAATACTTTGCTGCACTTTATTTTATTTGTGATCTACTTATTTAATCTATTACAACTTTCTCCCGTCACGCACCAATTTTTGGCACTGTTACCCGGAAGGGATTGACAACCCCTTTGACACGTCGGGTTGCGAGGATTTGTTATCTGTGTGCAGGGGTTGTTTACGTTGTGTTGCTTGGTTCTCCTACTAGTTCGATAACCTTGGTTTCATATCTGAGGGAAATACCTACCGCCGCTATGATGCATCATCCCTTCCCCTTTGGGGAAATACCGACGTAGCTTCAAGCGACATCAAAAGAAATTTCTGGCGCCATTGCTGGGGAGAATCTTCAACATATACCAGATTCCTAATCACAAATCTCATCTTCTCGCAATTTACATTATTTGCCATTTGCCTCTCGTTTTCCTCTCCCCCACTTCACAAAAATTTGCCGTTTTATTCGCCTCTCTTTTTCGTTTGCTGTTCTCTTGCTCTCTAGTCTCGATGGCTAGCGTCCCTACTACTCCTTTGTCACCAGATTTTGAAGTCCTTTACTTCAAGCAAGGACAAGGAGAAAATTTGAAAGATGCCTAGAATAGGCTTATGGAATCGTATCGTATTTCCAACTTAAAGGGGGATGCTAAAGTTTTGCTTTGAAATTTTTACATAGGATTGGCTTTGCATCATAGACAACTTCTTGATTTTGCCGCTAAAGGAAACTTCATTGATCTTGATGCCAATGCTGCCTATGAAATCTTAGAGGGAATTTTGGGAATTCCACCTCAAAAGAAGGGGTTTCCTTTTACCCCCGAGGGAGCTCAAATGTTGGACAAACTTGGTGATTTGCATAATCATATGGTTGAAATACAAAAATATAATGAACCCCTCAAACACCTCAATGGTAGTATCAATCGCATGAATGCCCTGATTACTCTTTGTAATAAGTGATTGGATATTTTTGGATCTTAAGATGGTTTCTTTTCCGGAGAATTTAGGAAGCGCAGAGAGCCTCCCGGGTTTGAAAAAACCCTTACAAAAGTTGCCAAAACTTCGGAAGACAAAACTTAGATCCTTGCTTTATGCCTAGCTATGGGCGTGAAACTATAGCGCTTGTTGGAGGCAACCCAATGAATAAAATTTATTTTTTCTTTTTGCTTTCTTTTCTTGTGTGTTAGCACAATTATGCTACTGTTATTATTGTGTTTTTTATGTTTTAATTAGTGTTTGAGTCAAGTAAACCCTTTACGATCTTCTTGGGTGATGGTTGTTTGATCTTACTGAAAAAACAGAAACTTCTACGCTCACGAAATTAATTTTCAATTTTTACCAGAGAGCGATAAAATACCCATTCCGGTTGCATTAGATCAATATACAAATTTCTCAGGTCGTCCTAATTTTTCAGAATTTTTAGAGTTACAGAATTATTTGAAATAGTCAGATTGCTACAGACTGTTCTGTTTTGACAGATTCTGTTTTCTTTGTATTGTGTGCTTATTTTGATGGCTCTATGGTTTTCTTTGATGCGTTTTTGCCATAGAAAATTTGGAATACAGTAGATATAATACAAAAACAAAATATGAATTGGTATGATACAGTACTTATAGTAGTGATTTATTATTCTTATACTAACGGATCTCACGAAGGTTTTGTTGAGTTTTGTGTGATTGAAGTTTTCAAGTTTTGGGTTATCTTACGATGTATGAAGGAAGGATGGAAGAGCCTAAGCTTGGGGATGCCCCGGCATCCCAAACTGTTATCCAAAAATGAGCAACCAACTAAGCTTGGGGATGCCCCCGAGTGGCATCCCCGCTTTCTTCCAACGATCATCGGTATTTTACTCGAAACTATATTTTTATTCATCACATGATATGTGTTTTGCTTGGAGCGTCTTGTATGATATGAGTCATTGCTTGTTTTATTTTGTGTTTTAAGTTATCAATCCTTGTTGGACACACCTCTTTGAGAGAGCCAAAAATTATTACATGACTTGTTAGAATTGCTCTCTATGCTTCACTTAAATTTTTATGAGCAATGGACTTGCTCTAGTGCTTCACTTGTATATTTTTGAGCACGGTGTGCTTTAGTATTTTTGAAGAAATTTTCTCTTTCTTCACTTAGATTTATTTGAGAGTTAGTAAAATTTTCAAGAAATCCTCTCTTACTTCACTTAAATTAATTTGAGGGAAAGAAAAATTTATTATGCTCATGATCTTCACTTATATTTGTTGGAGCTTGTCAAAAGCAATACATGAAAATTAGTCCCAAAGTGATAGATATCCAAGAAGGATATAATAAAAACTTCCATGAAGATCATTGGACAAAATAAACTTGATTCTTAGTAATAGTTTTGAGATATGATGATGTGATATGTGAGCCATCTTGATGAGTAATTATGCTTTAGTAAGAATATTGGTGCTAAGGTTTGTGATTCCCTATGCAAGTACGGAAGTCAATAGTCATGCAATGAAATTATATCCTACTTATGGTGCATTATTCGATGTTATTTATGCTTAATGCTTGCTTATGAGATTATTCGTTTCTTAGTTGGTAACTTCCCAATCTTTTGCTAGACTTCATTTTGCACTAAGTATTATCACTACTTGTGCATCCAAAATCCTTTAACCCAGTTTTGCCACATGAGTCCACTATATCTACCTATATGCGGTATTCTTTGCCGTTCTAAGCAAATTTGCATGTGCCATCTCTAATTTTCAAAATGAACTTCTCTTTTGTGTGTTTGTTTTGCTCGCGGAGCGGTGAGGGGTGGCTAATATTTTCCATGCTAGATGATGTTATTCTCGATATGAGTGTTTATTCACTTGTCATTGCACGAGAGTAAGGCAAAGGTATTAGGGATGCCCAGTCCCGAAATGCAAAAATGAATTTACTATATGTTGTCAAATAACAAATTCCTTGGAAAGTGTTGGTATGGAGGGAACCCGTGGATACAGTTAGCCATGGAAAGTGAAAGTTATGGTGGAAAAAGGAATAAACTTCATTTTCTGTTTGGGAACCACCTATGATATATCTATGCATGGAAAGTATTTGGAACTCTAAGTCGTTTTCGGTGGTGGGAAGGATACACCTCCCAAAATGTTTTTAATCTCTAAGTTTTTCGCTTTGAGCTCTGGCACCTCTACAACTCCCTACTTCCCTCTGCGGAGGGCCTTTCTTTTACTTTATGCAATTTTTATTTCGAGTCTCCATATTCTCTTATAAAAGCACCAACTAGGAGGCAATATGATCGTACTTAAGCATTGGGTGTAGCTAATATTCGAATGTGTTTCATGAATGGATCAATGTTTGAGTATGATGGGCTAGGGATAACTTATTTTAGCATTGATATTTTGAAAGACATGGTTACTTGTTGATATGCTTGAGTATCTAAATTATCATGTCAAAACTAGACCATTGCTTTGAACAACTAAAAGTTCAATTATCCATGCTATAAAGAAAATAATATGATATGACATGATAGGCAGCATTCCTCATCAAAATTTCTGTTTTTATCACTTACCTACTCGAGGACGAGTAGGAGTTAAGCTTGGGGATGCTAATACGTCTCCAATGTATCTACAATTTTTTATTGTTCCATGCTGTTATATTATCAATCTTGGATGTTTTATAATCATTTTATAATCATTTTATATCATTTTTGGTACTAACCTATTGACATAATGCCAAGTGCAAGTTCCTGTTTTTTCGTGTTTTTTACATCGTAGAAAATCAATATCAGACGGAGTCCAAATGCCACGAAACTTTACGGAGATTTTTTATGGACCACAAGGAACATGTTGGGCCCTGATTGCACCTCGGGTGCCCCCAGACCGCCTCTTTGCTCTATAAATACCCAAAAAATCCCAGAACCCTAGGGGAATCGACGAAATATTCATCCAGCCGTCGCAGAGTCAAGAACCACTAGATCCAATCTAGACACCATCTCGGATGGGGTTCACCACCTCCATTGGTGCCTCTACGATGATGCGTGAGTAGTTCTTTGTAGACATTCGGGTCCATAGTTAGTAGCTAGATGGCTTCATCTCTCTCTCTCTCTTGATTGTCAATACAATGGTCTCCTGGAGATCCATATGATGGAACTCTTTTGCGGTGTGTTTGTTGGGATCGATGAACTTTGAGTTTATGATCAGATCTATCTTTTTATATCCATGAAAGTTATTTGAGTTTCTTTGATCTCTTATATGCATGATTGCTTATAGCCTCGTATTTATTCTCCGATATTTGGGTTTTGTTTGGCCAACTTGATCTATTTATCTTGCAATGGGAAGAGGTGCTTTGTAGTGGGTTCGATCTTACGGTGCTTGATCCCAGTGACAGAAAGGGAAACGACACATATGTATCGTTGCTACTAAGGATAAAATGATGGGGTCTATCTCTACATAGATAGATCTTGTCTACATCATGTCATCGTCTTATTGCATTACTCCGTTTTTCCATGAACTTAATACATTGGATGCATGCTGGATAGCGGTCGATGTGTGGAGTAATAGTAGTAGATGCAGGAAGGAGTCAGTCTACTAATCTTGGACGTGATGCCTATATAATGATCATTGCCTGGATATCGTCATAATTATTTGAGGTTCTATCAATTTCCCAACAGTAATTTGTTTACCCACCGTTTGCTATTTTTCTCGAGAGAAGCCACTAGTGAAACCTACGTCCCTCGGATCTTCTTTCTCATATATTTGTCTTTGCGATCTACTTTTCTCTTGCATTTATTTTCAGATCTATTAATCAAAAAACCCAAAAATACTTTGCTGCACTTTATTTTATTTGCGATCTATTTATTTAATCTATTACAACTTTCTCTCGTCACGCACCAATTTCTAGCACCGTTACCCGAAAGGGATTGACAACCCCTTTAACACGTCGGGTTGCGAGGATTTGTTATCTATGTGCAGGGGCTGTTTACATTGTGTTGCTTGGTTCTCCTACTGGTTCGATAACCTTCGTTTCATATCTGAGGGAAATACCTACCGCCGATGTGCTGCATCATCCCTTCCTCTTTGGGGAAATACCGACGTAGCTTCAAGCGACATCAAGGTGTCGGGCAAGCCATTCGTCACGGACGCTATGCTTAAATGCCGCTAAGGCTTCGGTGTTCGGACAGTTCATGATTTGATTCTTTTTAATTAAGAACCGATTCCAAAGTTTGTGAGCTGACTCTCCAGGTTGCTGAATTATGTGACTCAGGTCGTCAACATCCGGTGGCCGGACATAAGTGCCTTGAAAGTTGGCCCGAAAAGCCTCTATGTCTTCCCAACTTCCAATGGAGTTCTCTGGAAGACTATTCAACCTGTGTTGTGTTGGTCCTTTCATCTTTAGAGGGAGGTATTTAATGGCGTGGAGATCATCTCCGCAAGCCATGTGAATGTGGAGAAGAAAATCCTCAATCCATACGCAGGATCCGTCGTTCCATTGTATTGCTCGATGATCACGGGTTTGAACCCTTCCAGAAATTGGTGCTGCATTACCTCATCAGTAAAGCACATGGGGTGTGCGGCGCCTCTGTATCGGGCGACATCGCGACGGAGTTCGAACGACATCTATGTTCGCTGCTGACCCCGGAGTTGATTATGTCTGTCATTCCAGGCTTGATAGCCGCCATCTCGCATGGGTGCACGTCCTCTTGATCCACAGATTGATCTAGTCTCGCCGGCTCTATTGGTCAGGTCCTGACGTAGGTCGTATGTGTAGCCCACAGCCGCTGTCTCCTTGCCTCTATGGTGAGGGGGCGCGGGCCGACGTTTGGCATAATTAGCCGTTTTGTCCCGTCCACATGGTGGTCGGCCCTGTTGATCAACTTGATTATATTTTGACGGTATTGGTGCAAGGGCCTTGTCATCGAATTGTGGCAACAACCTGCGCTTTGGGTAACTTTTTGTTGGGCGCTCAAAGCCACATCCTTCTTCCGTGGCTAGGACCTTAGTCCATCTGTCATTGAGTGTGTCCTGTTCGGCTTTAATCCACTGCAGATTCTTTTTCAGGCTTCGCGCGGTTGTGATGAGCTGTCCCTTGAAGCATTCTTGTTCGAGGGGTTCCTCTAGGACGATGAAATCTTTGTCACTGAGGCTGACATCCTCTTTGGAGACAAGTAAGTAGTTAGTATCTTCCAAATCTTCGTGATCAGCGAGTTCTTCGGGGCTAACTTGACCCTCTTCCCTATCCTCCTGCTCAAACGCGGGCTCCGCGGGGTTTGTGGGGTCTTTGGCATTATCCGGAGTGTCATTGTCTCCGGTGCCGGTGTTGCTCTCCCTTTCTCGACATGATCGTGAGCGGCGCCGCTGGCGCCGGCGTTTTGGTGGTTCATTGACGGGCTTATCCTCATCTGGATCCTGAGTGCCATCGTCCTCCTTCTTCTCAAGGGTGTCCACCATGTATACATCGTAAGTAGAAGTGGCCATCCAACGCCCGGTGATGGGCGGGTTTGGACCTGGTTCGGCTTCGACATCGTCGTCCATGCCATCAATGTCTTCAGAAGCATAGTCTAGCATGTCAGTTAAATCCTCGACAGAGGCTATTAAGTGGGTGGTGGGTGGGACGTAAAATTCCCTAGTCTCAGCCCCCAGTTCTAACTAGGCGTACTTCGGAGGTGACGCCTCTGTGATGGCGAGGGATTGCATTAAGTCCAGCGCCTCGTTTAAGAGCGAGAGTTGGACAGGTGTTTGAGGATCTGCGGAACTAGGTTCGACAATAACCGCTAGACCCAGCCCGAAGGACGCAGACTTCAAGAGTTCGGAGTTAGTGCCAGAAGCGAGTTGCGGCCTCCTGATGATGGGGAGAGTCCCGTTTGATTCTGGGTCTGCCGACGACGTGTTTGCCTCCGGGTCTCCGGCTAGAGGCTCCGTGATGGGACAGAGTCCGGCGGGGTTCACCCTCCCGTTTTCGGACGAAGTAGCCCGGCCCAGATCTAAGGCCAAGGCGGACACGAGCATCGACCCCTGGACGGGGTCTGAGAGTAGATCCGAAGGGCCTCCTTCATGCAGGCGGGGAGCAGCGGCCAAAGCCATGAACCCCTCAAAGATCAGCTCTCCTCGGATATCAGCGACGTAGTTCAAACTTCCAAACCCGATCTGGTGACCAGGAGCGTAGCTGTCGACCTGCTCAAGGCGACCGGTCGAGTCGGCACGTAGCACGAAGCCGCCAAACATGAAAAGCTGGCCCGGGAGGAAGGTCTCCCCGGAGACAGCACCCTCGCCGATGACGAGGTGAGCCATCGATTCTTCTGTTGACAACACAACAGAACTCTCAATGAAAGCACCAATGTCGGTGTCAAAATCGGCAGATCTCGGGTAGGAGGTCCCAAGCTGTGTATCTAAGGATCGATAGTAACAAGGGACACAATGTTTTACCCAGGTTCGGGCCCTCTTAAAGGAGTTAAAACCCTACGTCCTGCTTGATTATATTCGATGTGTATAGTGGTTAAACCCTTGTTGTCTAGCCTATGATTATTTTGATAGCCTCTACGGACTAAACCCTCCGGTTTATATACACATCGAAGGGGCCTGGGGTTGTACAGAGTCGGTTTACACAGGAAGAAAATGATACATCCGGACACCAAACTTGCTGTCCACGCATACGGGAGTCCTAACCGGACACGGGGGAGTGTCTTCTGCTTTATCTTCATGGCCCATCAGTCCGGCCCATATCGAATAGACCGGACAGCCGAGGACCCCATAATCCAGGACTCCCTCAACCACCAACGGCGGACACTGCCTTGTCAGCTGGCCAGAGTTTGCCAGCCCCTGGCGTTCGGCGGCCTCGGCATCCCAGACTTACAGCACTCTGCCCACGCCTTGCAAGCCCGCTGGCTTTGGCTCCACAAGACCGACCACTCCCGTCCATGGCTACATCTCCATATCCCTAGCAGCCCGGCCATCCAGGCCATCTTCCGGGCCTCCACCACCTGGACGATCGGCGACGGCAACACTTGTCTCTTCTGGGAGGACCACTGGATCGACGGACTCTCCATCGCCGAGATGGCCCTCTTATTCATGCTCTCGTTCCTCGCCGGCTTCGCAAGGCGCGCACCGTGGCCGCGGGTTTGGCCTTCCGTGCCTGGATCCAAGACGTGCAGGGCCACCTAGCCCCCATGACGCTGGTGCGGTACGTCCTCCTCTGGGCGCGGCTCTAGCAGGCCGCACTCTCCGACAGACCGGACTCCCTCACCTAGCGCTGGACAGCAAACGGTGTGTACTCTGCTAAATCGTGCTACAAAGCCCCATTCGCCGGCTCCACGATCGAGCCCTCCTGGAAACTCACGTGGAAATCTTGGGCACCCCTCCGCATCAAAATCTTCCTTTGGCTTGCTTTCCAAGGATGATGCTGGACCGCCGACCGGCTCGCTCGTCGTGGCCTCGCACACGCTCCGTTGTGCCTCCTCTGCAACCAGGAACCTGAGACAACGGCGCACCTCCTCGCTGGCTGCGTCTTCTCCAAACAGACATGGCGCGAGGTTCTATCTTGGTTCCGAATCAACGACATGCCGCTCCCAAGCCCCGGGCTGAACTTCCGCGACTGGTTCTCCCAATCGGTGCGGGACGCGCCTACATCCTTGCGCCGCGGCTTAGCTTTGCTAATCATACTTACCGCCTGGCGCATCTGGAAGGCGCGGAGCGCATGCGTCTTCAACGGAGCAACCCCCTCGATCCCACTCCTCGTCAACGACATCAAGGAAGATGCCCGCAACTGGGCCGCCGCCGGAGCCAAGGGGCTCAGCAACCTGCTCCCGCCCACGTAGTATCTGTAGTGAGGCTTGCGCATCCCTCCTCCTCTATGTATGCGCCCTTGTAGCTCTCGCTCACGCCTCTTGTGGACGTGCTTGCGAGGCTACCCCTGTAACCATCACTATTCTCTTCTCCTATCAATGTAATGATACTCAAAGCTTTTGCGTATTCGTTGCATATTATATTACTCTTATACACTCCTTGGGTCAACCATCTTATGTCAGCGGAGGGTGCAACTGGCTAGCACGGATACGTAGCCGATCGATCTTGTATTTCAATCGAACGCGACACAAAGTCAAACACGCGGGCACTTCTGTCCCTTTCCAATCCGCTCTGAAACACTTATATACGGTACATCATTTCAATCAACACAAGAATAGTTATCGGTTCCGTAGCATATTCTCTGCTCTATCTATCTGGATTCTGGGGGCGGAGCCCGAGACGATGATGTGAGCGTTGCAAGACCATGACGTCGTTTCTGTAGCAGGTTCTAGAAGGCACAGTCAGGCCACAGTTGCACGGGAGACGCTGATGGTGCATGCGACGGCCTAGTGCTAGTGGAGTGGAGAGCTGTTAGGCGCATCAGGGGGAAATGGCGCATCAAGTAAAGCCGGCCACTCATGTAGCCATGTAGGTGCCGACGGGCATATAAAGCCAGCCATTTTGATTCCCTTTAGCAATTTAAAACATCACATCGCTAATTGTATATGGCCAATGTGTGCTGCGTGTGTTGTTAAACAAATGGCATGCAGATAGTGGTACTGTATAATACAGAGGAGATGTTCCGGCGAATTAACAGATTCTGCAGTAACACCACGCTCGCTCAGTCACAAATACTGCAAGGGCCACATACGGGGCATGGGTATTTACTTGTGCCATGAGACAAGATCCGATCTGATGCGCTTGATTCCAAAGATATGCAGATCAATGCACCTTCAATACTATCACGGGCACAACGGTCCCACGGCGGGCACAACGGTCCCGGTGAGACTCATACTTCGCCCCGGCCGGTGATGGAAAGGAGTGATTTAAAGGCTACCGGGACCATGATGATTCAGCCTCAGAGGATCCGAGCGAACGTTGAACCGACGCTATGAAGTCGCGTCGAACATATCCTATCGTTGGTTCGGCGTTGTCCTTCCGAGAACAGCGGAGTGCAATGCGGACGGCTATTGCCTCCTCCAATCCGCATGGGATGACACCCCAGTCGACGGATCCGGACTAGTTGGAGTCAGTTGCTGCCCGTCATGCCAGAGAAAGTCGTAGATCGCCGGAGGTGAGCTCGGGTGGCGGAGGGGAGTGAAGAGGAGTTGAGTGAAATGCCTAGGGTTTGGTCCAGCGAGCGGATGAGTAAGAATATGTATGGGGTCGGTGGGCCAACATAGTCCGGGTCCGACGTGACGGACGCGCCATATCCATCCCGTATTTAAACTGAATATAAGGGATGCTGGTCAGTTCAGACATTTAAGGCCAGTTTAAGGCACTCATCTGGATAGCATTTTCGTGACAGGAGGCTTGAGACGGGTTTACCTGCTCTAGCCACAGCTTTCAATCTATACCCGGAGCCGTCTAGAATGATGCTTCTTTGTATCTGTACCGTTATACTCCATCCATGTGAAAATATTTGTCGAAAAAATGGATGTGTCTAAATATATTTTAGTTTTTACACACATCTATTTTTATTCATTACTATGATAAGTATTTTCGGACGGGAGTACTACATAAGAATTATGCCATATTGTTGACGATAAGAGGATAAGAATGCTAAAGCGACCGCTGATATTCAGCCACGGGAGGTTGATATCACACTAATCCATCGTAGCACTACTACAAAATTGAGCTAGCCTTCCCCAGCTTTTTTATGATCTCCACTACTCCCTCCATTTCAAAATATAATGCGTCCGCGCTTCCCGAGGTCTAACTTTGATCATAAATTTAACCAATGAGACCAACTACGGCGGGAGAAAAAATTATATAATTGAAAACTTTTTTCGAATGCGAATTCACTCATATAATTTTTGCTCCCGCTGCAATCGGTCTTAATAGTTAAATTTACAGTCAAAATTGAAGCATGGAAATAGAGGAAGCACTACATTGTGAAATGGAGGGAGTATAAACAATTGCTTTCTCCGGCCCGGCAGCGACGGAGCAACCACAGTCGTGTTCGGCCATGAGACAATCAATCAGACACAGACGGATCTGGCGTTACATATAGCGCCAATCCGTTCCCTCGTTTCCCACGTCCGCACGAATTTATAAGCCACTGATCGGTCGAGCGCTCGACTCGTCTCTCCGTACCGTACGTGCGGCCACGAAGGCGGGCAGCGATGGCCGGCGAGAGCGACGACCGGGGCGCCGCGCGCGCGCCGCACGTCGCGCTGCTCTCGTCGCCGGGCATGGGCCACGTGGTGCCGGTGGCGGAGCTGGCGCGGCGGCTGCACGCTGAGCACGGATTCACGGCCACCGTCGTCACCTACGCCAGCTCCGACTCCACGGCGCAGCGCGCGTTCCTGGCGTCCCTCCCGCCGGCCGTCGGCTCCGCGTCGCTCCCGGCCGTCCCGCTCGACGACCTCGTCGCCGCCGGCGCCGCCATCGAGACGCTGCTCTCCGTCGAGGCCCAGCGCTCCGTGCCGGCGCTGGCCGCGCTCCTCGCGGGCCTCGGGAAGGACGGCAGCCTCGTCGCCTTCGTGGCGGACCTCTTCGGCGCCGACACGCTGCGGGCGGCGCGGGACGCCGGCGTGCCGGCGTACCTCTTCTTCCCCTCCAACCTGCTGATGCTCTCCCTCATGCTCCACCTCCCGCGCCTCGACGCCGAGCTGGACGGCGAGTTCCGTGATCAGACGGAGCCCGTCAGGCTGCCCGGCTGCGTGGCCGTGCCCGGCGCCGACATCCTGCAACCGCTCCAGGACAGGACCAGCGACGCCTACCGCTGGATGGTGCACCACGGCGAGAGGTACCGCGACGCGGACGGCATACTTGTGAACACGTTCGACGCCATCGAGCCCAACGCGTCGGCGATCCTCCAGCAGCCCGAGCCGGGGCGCCCGCCGGTGTACCCCGTCGGGCCGGTGATACGGCAGCCTGACGACGGCGACGACGACGATGCCACCGGCTGTATCAGCTGGCTCGACACACAGCCCGACAAGTCCGTGTTGTTCGTCTCGTTCGGCAGCGGAGGTGCGCTGCCCGCGGCGCAGATGGACGAGCTGGCGCGCGGGCTGGAGCTCTCCGGACAACGGTTTTTGTGGGTCGTGAGGAGTCCCACCGACAGTGGGGTCGACCCCGGTGCCAACTACTACGACGGGTCGAAGAGCAAGGACTATCCACTCAAGTTCCTGCCATCTGGGTTCCTGGAGAGGACCAAGGAGGTAGGCCTGGTAGTCCCATCCTGGACCCCGCAAGTCAGGGTCCTCGGCCACCGGGCCACCGGAGCCATGTTGACGCATTGTGGATGGAACTCGATGCTAGAGAGCGTGATGCATGGCGTGCCGATGATCGCGTGGCCTCTGTACGCCGAGCAGAGGCAGAATGCAGTGATGTTACATGAAGAAACCAAGGTAGCACTAAGACCAAAGGTTCGAGAAGCGGATGGGATGATTCTTGGTAAAGACATCACGAAGGTTGTGAATGATATGATGAATAGTGAAGAAGGGGATGCAATGCATACAAAGGTGACAGAGCTCCAGAAGGCGGCAAGGAGTGGACTGGCGGCAGGTGGCATGTCACACAAGACGCTTACCGAGGTGGTGACGAAGTGGAAGGAGCGTACATTTGCATGATGATGCCATTTATCAAGGCCATCAGAGTCGTTAAAGGGTTGATGTACGAGACCAATTGTGTGTTGTATGTTATGCCATAACTCATAATGTGTTTTGGATGAAATGGATGCGAAGCATGCAATGATGATTATGTTATTATTCACTGTGAATTTGGTTACATATTTTGTTACATTGTAATGTCTAGTTACCAATTGATTTTTTTCTTAGAAACATTTTTTGATATGTACTGATAACTAAGTGAGCATTATGACATTAGTTTTTATACAATCCACATGCTATATCATGAGAGAATTAACGTCCGTGCAAACAACAAAGCATTGTTTCATCCACTCGATTATCTTGCTTCATCGGTGCCACCCATTCATGAGATATCTCTCATGTGCTTTCTCTAGTGTGGATCACATTGAATTGGACCAAGCATCTACGAATTTCGAGTTCATAAAAGTGCATGCATGGACACTAAGATTTAATATATTCCTTTTTTACTTGAAGATATGGTCTTAAATTAGGGTTTGTAGTTAGCTCATGCACCCAACAAACTTTACTTTTCTTCAAGCATGACTCCAAATTCTCCTATAAAAGATGTGCTCCACTTCCTTTGTATTTATATGTGCTCTCCTAGCAATGCTGGATTTGAGAGAGAACAATGGCAACTAGTAGTAGTTGTATGTGCAACATGTTGCGAATGTGAGGCATCGAGGAGCACACCCCATCGAATGTTAACATGATTATCGCTCATAGTAGTACATCACATGTCATGAACAAACTTGTGGAAGGGCGATTGAGTGATGGAGTAAGATTGGAAACTAAGTTGCTAGCAGAGTAAGCATGACACTTGATTGTGGACTCGTGGTCTAGTGGAGGGTATTGGAGCGAGGTACTAAGGATAGAGCGGTTGTGTTGAGGCAGAGGGCGGTAGGTGAAGGTCCACATTATTTTGAACCCAAAGACTAGCAAACTAGGTTAGGTCTTTGTCCATGTAAATACTAACCATCCATTTTCACCAGTTTACACTCCAAATCCACATTCTAGAAGGCTCCTTTAACTTACAAGTTGTTCTTTAAGATAAACCAGGAAAAAAGATGAACAAGATAAGAGTGAAACTGAAGAAGAGAAGTGAAAAAGTAAGGGCGTGTTCTAATGCAACAAAGAAAGGAGGATGTCGACCACGGTTGATCTCAAAGACTGACACTAAATTTTACTTCCTAGAACACTAACTGCCTCATTTTCTATTTCATTAGCAACAACATAAGCTACACATGTTCCAACTCCACCAGATTCTTTGTTTTGAGAAGGGACAACAACCCAGTAGTACTTAACCATTCTCGAGATCCATCTTGTACCCTTTATCGTTGTTGCGCATGAAAATGATAGTTATGTACATATACTCGCACACTACCCCATCAACACTCCATGTTATAGATCTGGAATGGTTGTGCACTTCATGTCGCGCCATGAATTAATTTGTGTTTTTTTAGCAAAATGGCTCTAAAATGTATCAAAGCTTAATGATGCCCTTTGTTGTGAGGGTTATCACATGCACTTTCCATCAACACATATTTCCTTATGATATTTTTTATGAAATTACCTTAAAAATTGGAGTTTCTTGTGGTTTATTGTTGGTGAATTGATATCTATGTCTCCTAGAAATCTTCCCTTGTTCAAGCATAAAAAGGCCTTATAAAGGACACACTGTATTTGGCCTAAGCTCGATATATTTTTGAAATGGATTATCTTGATATATTCACTCATATATGCATCTAGTTTTCCTAGTGCAACCTACTAGTAATAATCGTTATCCCCATACTAGTTGCCCGCATAGCTAGCAAGAAGAACAGAGCCAAGACTCTATACAACAAACAAAAGAACTAGCAGTTATGAGGAGCTACATGTCTGCAATGCTGCTCAGACTTAAGGGTATCAGAAAACATGTCCCTAGATGTCTTGGGACGAGTTGTGCTTAGAATAAACACCAACTTTGGAGAATTCGGGGTTAAGGATTCTATACACATGCAACCATAATGACATCATGGGCAGAGCCAACATATATACATTCCCTTATGTAGTAAAATGGAGCCCTAAGGTATTCTTCACATGTTTACATCTATGGGGTTTTGTTTTGTAGAACAAGCAATGTGCTTCTCCTAACAAAATCAATGGACTCAAATGCAATTCTAACACCTTACATGGCCTAAGCAACACAAAAACAAATTCTTATAAAACTAACCATACCTAATTTAATATTTACCAAAACCCAATATTTTCCAAGTGTCATACTAACTCATGTGATTCCTCACTAACAACTAAAATATGTTATCTCATTCGACCGGGTTACTTTACTAATTCATTAAGAACTTCCATAATCAAAAATAGTTCCAACACAAAACACTAGCATATACCATCTTAAGAAATCACATCACATTTTGGTAATGAGGTCCAATTGGTATTCATTATTCTTTTTTATTTCTCAAATGTGTCTTGCGAAGGTAAGTAGTTGTTTTGCAACTTATAAATTGGTTAAGTGTATGTGTGGTCAAGCAACTATTCGAGTTCGTAAGGTGCAAATGACATAGTTTTCCATGAAAAGTATTTTTACAGTACTATTATTTAGAGTTTACATATCAAAGTAACATTCTAAGTTTCATGTACAATAACTGCATAAATTCAAAAGGATGGGTGGAGATAGTAGTTAATGCTAGTAAAGGGATCGAATCTTCATGTTCCTGTGTAACGCGCACCCAAAATTTGGGTACCATATGTTTGCATTATGCATTTAACTACTAGGAGTGGAAGTTCTAGGGGGAAATGCAACCCGCATGAGTAGTATGTGACCATGTAGCAAATGCATGGAGTGTATTGCTCTCACCATTCCAAAATACTTGAAGTTTTAGGTTTGTCCTAAGTCAAACATTGCTAAGTTTGACTAATCTATTAAAGAATATACCAACATCCACACAAAAATTGTTTCATCAGATTCATAAAATAAATATTTGATGTTGTATTCATAATATATTTTTCAATATACATGGTCAAACTTAAAGAAGTTTGACTTAGGGTAAATCTCGAACTTCAACTATTTCGGAACGAAGGGAGTACTTACTTCTGTCCCTATTTTTCTTTGGTTTGTTATCCACTTATCTCACGATTAGGGATCAAATATATAATCCATTTACCCTATAGGTTTCACATTATTTAACTTTGAGCTTTTGGTGAAAAGTATTGTGACTCAATTAAAAAATGAACAGTATTGTTAGTCCTAAGGTGGAGTTCACATATTCATACGTAGTCCAGTTCTGTGCCCATTGTCCAACTATATTTGCTCTCTTTGCCATGATATATGCAGCCAATCCAACACGAAGGCAATACATATTCCAAAGAGTGAGATCAGTAGTGTTGTATGATTGATTGGGTGGAGTTGGACGTACGCGTTGTCGTGGTTCTAAGTCTGACAGTAGAATGGGGGGGGGGGGGTAGGAATGTAGAGGCAAGATCCTAGCTATGGAGGAGTTGTACACGCGAGTTTTACGAGTTCAGGCCCTTCTCGGAGGAAGTAACAGCCCTACGTCTCGGAGCCCGGAGGCGGTCGACTGGATTATATGCGTGTGAGTTACAGGGGGTTCGAACCCTTGTGCCTGTGGAGGGGGTGGCTTATATAGAGTGCGCCAGGACCCCAGCCAGCCCACGTCACAAAGGGTTTAAGGTACATTGAAGAGAGAACATTACTGGTAACGCCCACACTAAAGTGCTATAAATGACAATTAAGCCTATAAGTAAATGCCCGGCCGTTGTTCATGCAGAGTGGCTTTAGCTCTTCTGACTGTCGAGTGACTTCTGCGACGGTCGAGTGACAATGATTCTTCCGAGTGGAATGTCTTTGGCCGAGTGGATGATGGTACCCTTTGAATGATCTTGGCTTTAGGGTGATGTCCTAGGGGAGGATGTCTAGATCAGGTCTGTGACCCTACCCTAGGTACATAGCTTCATCATTAGCCCCTGAATGGTTTAGGGTTTGAGTGGAGAAGGAGTTGATAATCTCTCTAATTCAGCTTTTGTGCTTTGAGAATGTCTCGCCCAGAGGTCGAATGAACATTCATGATGGCTTCAACTACTTGTTCAGTCACCTTAATCCATTCTTGGTTTTGTCGAGTGAACTTTCGTTGTTAAGTTTCGAGTGTTGATATGGAAAAAATCTTCCATCGGACGGGTTGTTCTGCCGTATGCAGATTTCACGGGATTCAAATTTTGGGAAGCGCGCCGGGCGGGGGAGGTCGCAGTAATCGAGACGGATTAGGCAGGCCGCCTCGATCTCTGCGCCACCTTTTTTCCACGTATCGCGCGCGCGACTGTTGCGGGATTTGATAAGATCGTCTGGGCCTACAAGTCAGTCACTCGGAAGTGACCTTATATAAGGCACCAGACCGGGGCTCTTGAACAGTGCGCCCCCATTCTTCTTCCTCCTCCTCAGATTCCTCTGCTGCGCCTGCTTCTGCTCTCGGCATCGTCGCCTCGCTCGAACTCGATTCGCTGCCATGGGGAAGGAGAAGACGGTGGCGTTGGAGCGTGCGAAGAAGACGACGGCGAAGGCGAAAGGGAAGAAGACCAGCCGGGGCGGATCTTCGTCGAGGTCCGGCCTGCCGCCTGGCTGGATCCAGGGCGACTGGATCCGCTCGACAATCAGTCAAGATGACATCGACGACCTGGTTGAGGGGGGACTGATCCCCCACAAATCGGCGCGGCTCCCGGGGAACGAGACAGAGCCGCAGTCGCAGGAGGGTGAGTGCGTTCTCCTTGCCACCCATGTCGACCGCGGATTTTCTTTTCTCCCCACTCTTTCTTTCGCAGTTTCTTGAACTTCTTTGGGGCTCAACTCCACCATTTTTCTCCAAACACCATCGTGTACCTTGCCGCTTTCGTGTCCATGTGCAAGAACTTCTTGGGTTGTCGACCACACTGGGGTCTCTTCAAGCACATATTCACATGTCGCTCTCAGACGGTCAAGAAGGCCAACCCGAGTGACGAGAGGACGCACGTGATACAGATGTGTGGGGGTCTTGGAATTCAAATGAGGAACAAAAGCACTTCCCCAACTATGATCCTTCCCGACTCGGTCCGGGGTTGGCAGTCGACCTGGTTCTACTGCAAGGACCAGCCAACCCCGGGCCAGTCGACTGGACTTCCCCCCTTTTCCATGGCTCGAGTGGAGAAGCCCTCCACCTTGAGAGTGATCCCGGAGGAGAAGGCGCAGGTGAAGGTGTTGGTCGAGCGGGTTGTCCAACTTGTCCGCGGCGGAGTGACCGTTATGGACCTGTTGGAGGTCTTCCTCAGTCGACGCATCCAACCACTCCAAGATCGTGACCATCCAATGTGGATGTACTCGGGACTCGAGGATTCCACTCGGATCCACCGGGAGGATGTCAGCGAGGATACGGTGGAGCAGTGGCTAAGGGGTATTACCGGCAACAAGGACAATCCCCGAGGGTCCAGGAGGGTGGTTCCATTCGACCATTCGTGTCAACTGGAACAGGTACGATTCTGCATTGTCGAGTGTCTTCTTGTTTTACTATGTAGCATCTTGTTGACAGTCGACTGTCTTTCTTTTATTCCTTGTCTTTCAGGCTCTTGTTGATATGTACTCAATGCCCAATGGAGTGCAGGAGCAAAATGTCGAGGAAGAGGCGAGCGGGGGCGAGAGTGGCGAGTGGCACTCGGATGCAGAGGAGGATGAGGAGAGCGACGCCCCGAGTGACGAAGAAGAGGTCGACTCGCCTCCTCGGAGAGAAAGGAGGTCCAAGCACGCTCACGACCCGGCAAGCACCCCTGACCTGGTGGCCGCACCAACTAGGCAGTCTTCAAAGCGCCCTCAGACGTCTTCTCCGGTGCCAACCGAGAAAGTATCGAAACAGATCAAGACCGTGCTGCCTCCAGCGCCGAAACCATTGAAGGTCGCATCATCCACCGCCGAAGGCTTTTCCCAGAATCAAAGTGATCATTCCACCATCTCTGGGTAACCATCTAACCTGATCCTTTGGTCGACCCGAGTAACAGAACATAACCGACTGAATGCTGACATTTGCAGTGCTGCTACCTCTGGAACTTCCTACCGCCAATACCAAGATGAGGAAATGGAAGACGCGGTTACCTCCTATCCAGGTACAATTCTCATGATCTTGTTCTTGATTATTTGGTCAATTAAATTCTGGCGATTCACTAGGGGTCGACTGATTTATTTGCAGCCCCACCCAACGTTATCGAGCTTTCGGATGATGATGAAGATGTGGTCCCGAGGTCCAAAAAGGACAAAAAAGTAGCGGCTGGCAAGACATCTCAGCCGGGACTGACGACAGAACCAACCATCCAACAACATGAAGATGCGGGTGGGGCCTCTGTAACTTTTGCTGTCCCATTGTCGAGTGAGCGCCCTGCACCGTCGATTGTACCAGTGTTTCCTTCAGCCATCCAACCTCATGCCTCAGAGCTCCAAGCTGCCGCATCTGGGCCGTCTGCTCCTTTCTTCACCAACTATCATGTTCCGAAAAGCCAGTCGGACGCCGCTGCGGAGGCTATCCATCAAGCTAGTGTGATGATGGAGCGGATAAAGACGGTGCACGACAACAGCCAGGCTGCTTACGATGCCAGCGCGGCTCTTCGGGACAATGTCCAGGTAAGTTGGCTTTCGACTGACCTTGTTCTATTAGGATATGCTACCTGAAATATTTTCTTTCATACAATCTCTTATTGTTTGCGTCGAATCTATACACCCACTGGGTGTTTTGTTGTCTTTAGTATTTGCGCTCTTCCACTTGGCCTGGGCGAGTGGGATCTGAACCGGTGGGGGCATGCTAAGTGCACCCACTGGGTGTAGTCCCCGAGACCGCAGTCGACTGTGGGCAGTCGGCTAGGGTCTGAGTACTTCTTTTCACTTTCCTTTCTTCCCCTCGACCCGGGCAGACCGGTCGAGTGGGATCTTAACCAGTGGGGGCACGTCAAGTGCACCCACTGGGTGTAGTCCCTGAGACCGCGGTCGACTGCTGGTAGTCGGCCGGGGTCTGAATAGTTCTTCTCTCTTTCTTCTTCTTGTTTTTACTCGACCCGGGCGGACCGGTCGAGTGGGATCTGAATGAGTGGGGGCACGCCAAGTGCACCCGCTGGGTGTAGTCCCCGAGACCGCGGTCGACTGCGGGCAGTCGGCTGGGGTCTGAGTAAACTTTTAAGTTTTATTCACTCGAAAGTAAATAATATTTGATCTTGTCGATTGATATGTCTTTTACCCTCTGCAGAAATCTTGTACTCTCATTTTCAGGTTCGCCGAATTTGAGGAGAAGCAGAGGCAACTCAACCTTGACTTGGAGCTGGCCCAACAAAAATTGAAGAAAGCTCAAGATGAAGCTGCTGGTATGGATGGTAACTGCCTATCGACTGCTCACGTCAATCGCCCTTTAAAATATTTCTTCGATCTCTTGTTTGATCCGATTGCTTATTTTGCAGAGAAAATGAGGTTGGCTCTGGAGAAGAAGGACTTGGACCTTGCAGCTGCGCAGAAGGAGGCTCAAGATAAGACTGCCCTCGCTGATCAGAAGCTGGCTTCGGTCAGAGTGCTGGAAGAAGAAGTAAGCAAGCTGAAGTCCTCTCTCACCGAATCCAACCGAGAGGTAAATCGTCTGAAGAAGGATAAGATGGCTCTGAATGAGAAGCTGGAATCCACGGCTCGTAAGAGAAATGACGTGGAAGCTTATCTGAGAACTCTCGCCAAGAAGCTCTTTCTTATGCTGGAAGGTACTCCTTTTAATCCGACTGCTTTACTGCTTGCAAGTTAGTCCAGTCCAGTCGACTCACTAACTCCTTGAATGCAGAATTCTGCCAAAACTTTGACGAGGAGACTGGACGGATCAAGACGGGTTTGGACCCTATTGTTTCTCTAGTCGGCGACGAGGCTGCCATGAATGTGCTTCGACTAGAATCCCGTGTCGCCGGTGTTACAAGTTACCTCGCTCGTCTGAAGGTGGCAATTTCACGGATTGACTCATCATTCTGGCCAAGGGCGACGCTTCAAAATGACCTCGAGTCTCTGATGGCTCGCCTCAACGAGGTCCCTGGTCGAGTGCAAGAATGGAAGACGTCCTCTGCCCGGTGTGGTGCAGACGTGGCATTGTCCTTGGTAAGAGTCCACTGCAAGGAAGCCCGTGAAGATAAGCTGGCGGCGATCAAGGTCGCCAACACCAAAAGACATGATTTCCAGTCCTTCATGGAGACTTTCATCGCTGCTGCCACTCGGATTGCAGATGGAATTGACTTGGACGAATTCGTCGAACCCGCCAGCCCTCCTCCTGCCGAGTGAACAAACTTTGAGATTTAAATCTGCCTTAAATTTGCCTCGGAATGCCGAGTGGTTGATGTAACCGTTAAACTCCTTCGGGCTTGGCGCTCGAATACTTTTGATCTGTCATCTGGAATTTTTAGGATCTGTCTGAACTTGGTTTATTTCTGAATATGCTTATATTTGCCTTCAAGTGGGATTTGCTCTTTACTCTGAATAATATTTCGACATGCATCTCATTGTCCTCGCGGACAGGGGTGGAGCGTATGTTGTATTTGTGGCACAGCTCCGAAGGAGAAGGTTGCAGTCGGCCTACACCTCGTCGTCCTTGCGGATGGGGATGGAGCGCACATTGTATTTGTGGCACAGCTCCAAAGGAGAAGGTTGTAGTCGACCTGCACCTCATCGTCCTTGCGGATAAGGACGGACTTTAAACCTTAGGCGAGTACTGGACTGCAGCTAAGCTCCCGAGTGAGAGGGTCGCCCACCACTCGGTAGGATTTTTTAAACTTAGGCGAGTACTGGACTGCAGCTAAGCCTCCGAGTGGGAGGGTTGCTCACCACTCGGTAGGATTTTTTAAACTTAGGCGAGTATTGGACTGCAGCTAAGCCTCCAAGTGGGAGGGTTGCTCACCACTCGGTAGGATTTTTTAAACTTAGGCGAGTACTGGACTGCAGCTAAGCCTCCGAGTGGGAGGGTTGCTCACCACTCGGTAGGATTTTTTAAACTTAGGCGAGTGTTGGACTGCAGCTAAGCCTCCGAGTGGGAGGGTTGCTCACCACTCGGTAGGATTTTACAAACTTAGGCGAGTACTGGACTGCAGCTAAGCCTCCGAGTGGGAGGGTTGCTCACCACTCGGTAGGATTTTACAAATTTAGGCGAGTACTGGACTGCAACTAAGCCCCAGAGTGGGAGGGTTGCTCACCACTCGGTAGGATTTTACAAACTTAGGCGAGTACTGGACTGCAGCTAAGCCCCCGAGTGGGAGGGTTGCTCACCACTCGGTAGGATTTTACAAACTTAGGCGAGTACTGAACTGCAGCTAAGCCCCCGAGTGGGAGGGTTGCTCACCACTCGGTAGGATTTTACAAACTTAGGCGAGTACTGGACTGCAGCTAAGCCTCCGAGTGGGAGGCTTGCTCACCACTCAGTAGGATTTTTTAAACTTAGGCGAGTACTGGACTGCAGCTAAGTCCCCGAGTGGGAGGCTTGCTCACCACTCGGTAGGATTTTCTTTTAAACTTAGGCGAAACGGATTCGCAGCTAAGCCCCCGAGTGGGAGACTTGCTCACCACTCGGTAGGATTTTACAAACTTAGGTGAGTACTGGACTGCAGCTAAGCCTCCGAGTGGGAGGCTTGCTCACCACTCGGTAGGATTTTTTAAACTTAGGCGAGTACTGGACTGCAGCTAAGCCCCTGAGTGGGAGGCTTGCTCACCACTCGGTAGGATTTTCTTTTAAACTTCGCAGTTAAGCCCCCGAGTGGGAGGCTTGCTCACCACTCGGTAGGATATTCTTTTAAACTTAGGCAAAACGGATTCGCGGGTAAGTCACCCACTGGGGGATTTCAGACGCAAATAAAAGCAACAACAATCGTCTAAGAGGACTGTAAAGCTCTTGTCTTTGATAAGCAAATTACAAAGGTACTTCTTATTACATTTTATTCGAATGGGTACTTAAGTGTAAAAGGGGCGGAGCAACTCTGCATTCCAAGCCCGTGGCTCGTCCTTCTTCTGCTCGACATTGTAAAGGTGGTATGCCCCGTTGTGGAGCACTCTGGTGACAATGAAGGGCCTTCCCAAGCAGGAGCGAGCTTGTGTGGTTTCTGCTGATCCACTCGAAGAACCAGGTATCCCTCTTGAAAGGCTCGACCTTTCACGTTTCTGGCATGGAATCGACGCAAGTCTTGCTGATAAATGGTCGACCAGATCAAGGCCATCTCTCTTTCCTCCTCTAGGAGGTTGACTGCGTCCTGCCGAGCTTGCTCTGCTTCGTCTTCAGAGAAGAGCTCGACTCGTGGTGCATTATGAAGCAAGTCACTCGGTAGAACAGTTTCAGCTCCATAGACCAAGAAGAATGGAGTTCGACCAGTCGACCAATTGGGAGTTGTCATCAATCCCCAAAGAACTGATGGAAGTTCATCAACCCAGGCGCCTGTTGCATGCTTGGGGTCTCGTATCAGTCGGGGTTTCAATCCTTTGAGAATCAGGCCATTTGCTCTCTCTGCTTGAACATTCGACTGGGGATGGGCGACTGAAGCATAGTCGACTCGCGTGCCTTGGGAGGCGTAGAAGGCTCTGAACTCATCTGAATTGAAGTTCGATCCATTGTCAGTGATGATGCTGTGTGGAACTCTGTATCTGAACGTCAATTCTCTGATGAAGCTGACGGCAGTACTAGCTTCTAGATTCTTGATAGGCTTGGCTTCAATCCACTTGGTAAACTTGCCGATTGCTACAAGCACGTGAGTGAAGCCGATCCTACCAGTCCTCGGCGGTCCAACCATATCTAATCCCCAAACAGCAAAGGGCCAGACGAGTGGAATGGTCTTTAGGGCTGATGCAGTTTTGTGGGACATATTGGAGTAAAACTGGCAGCCTTCACATCTGTCGACTATATCTTTCGCCATTTCATTTGCTCGTGGACAATAAAATCTAGCTCGGTATGCTTTAGCCACGACGGTCCTAGAGGACTCATGGTGGCCACAGGTCCCCGAGTGGATGTCGTTGAGGATCGCTAGACCTTCTTCCGGGGTTATGCATTTCTGGCCGACTCCGGTTATACTTTCCCTGAACAGCTATCCTCTTATCACAGTAAAGGCTTTGTATCGACGGACGATCTGTCGAGCCTCTTCTTCATCCTCTGGGAGTTCCCTCCTAAGGATATACGCAATGTACGACACTGTCCAGTCGGGAGTAATAACCAAAATATCCATGATTAGGTCGACCACGGCTGGAATCTCGACTTCAGTCGGATCGGTGGCACTCTTTGGCTGTGGGGGCTCTTCAATGAAGGGATCTTCTTGAACTGAAGGTGTATGAATATGCTCCAGGAACACATTACTAGGAATGGCTTCTCTCTTGGAGCCTATCTTTGCTAAATCATCGGCTGCTTGGTTTTTCAGTCAGGGTATATGATGGAGCTCTAACCCCTCAAACTTCTTTTCCAACTTCCTCACCTCGTTAGAGTAGCCAGTCATGGCTGGGCTTCTAACGTCCCACTCCTTCATCACTTGATTGACTACCAAATCTGAGTCGCCATAGACCATGAGGTGACGGACGCCGAGTGAGATGGCCATACGTAACCCATACAAGAGTGCTTCATATTCTGCTTCGTTATTGGAGGAATCAAAGTGAATCTGGAGGACATATCTGAGCTTGTCTCCTCGGGGGGATACCAGTACCACCCCAGCACCGGAACCATTCAGCATCTTGGAACCATCAAAGAACATGGTCCAGTGCTCCGAGTGAACTTGAGTCGGCAGTTGCTGTTCGATCCACTCGGCAAGGAAATCCGCTATTGCTTGGGACTTGATAGCTTTCTTTGCTTCGAACTTGATATCTAAGGGAAGGAGTTCAATCGCCCACTTTGCCACTCGACCAGTTGCATCTCTGTTGTTCAGAATCTCTGATAATTGAGCATCGCTGACGACTGTAATGGAGTGGTCAGAGAAGTAATGTGCAACCTTCTTCGTGGTCATATAAATCCCATAAACAAGCTTCTGATAATGTGGATATCTTTGCTTTGATGGAGTCAAAACTTCAGAAACATAGTATACTGAACTTTGGAAGCTTTTCCTTATTCTTCCTGCTCGACCGTAAGTACTGTATTGACGACTTGTCCAGTGGCTGCAATGTAAAGCAGTAAAGGCTCTTTGCTGATTGGAGCAGCAAGCACCGGCTGGGTGGAAAGCAGGGCTTTAAGCTCTGCAAATGCTGCATCAGCTTCAGGAGTCCACTTGAACTTATTGACTTCTTCATCAGTCGGTAAAGAGGTAGTGCCTTTTCACCGAGGCGAGAAATGAATCAACTTAGGGCGGCCAAACAACCAGTAAGCTTTTGGACATCATGCACACGCACAGGGCATTTCATCCGGAGTTTGACACCCACTTTCTCTGGGTTAGCGTCGATCCCTCGTTCGGAAACGAGAAAACCGAGTAATTTTCCGCCTAGAACTCCAAACGTGCACTTTGATGGATTAAGCTTGATATCATACCTTCTGAGGTTAGCAAAGGTTTCACCAAGGTCAGCCAGTAGGTCGGAACCTTTACGTGACATGACCACAATGTCATCCATGTATGCTTCTACATTCCGACTGATCTGAGTGAGTAAACACTTCTGAATCATCTGTATGAATGTGGCTCCAGCGTTCTTCAAGCCGAATGGCATAGTGACATAACAGAAGCACCCAAATGGGGTGATGAAAGCTGTTTCTATCTCATCGGGTCCATACAGACGGATCTGATGATACCTGGAATAAGCGTCCAAAAAGGACAAACGCTCACACCCCGCAGTCGAGTCGACTATTTGGTCGATGCGAGGGAGAGGAAAGTGATCTTTCGGGCAGGCCCGATTGATATGTTTGAAGTCAATGCACATGCGAAGTGAGTCGTCCTTCTTTGGAACCATGACAACATTAGCTAACCACTCAGAGTGATAAATCTCTCGGATAAACTCAGGTGCTAGAAGCCGAGCCACTTCTTCACCGATTGCCTTTCTCTTCTGTACGGCGGATCGTCAAAGATGTTCTTTTACTGGTTTCACTTTTGGGTCGACTCGCAAACGATGCTCAGCCAGTCCCCTGGGAACACCTGGCATGTAAGAAGGTTTCCATGCAAAGATGTCCCAGTTCTCACAGAGGAACTAGATGAGCGCTTCTTCCTATTTGGAGTCGAGTGTTGCTGAAATGTGAGTCGGAGCAGCATTGGGATCCGTGGGGTGAATATGAATCGGCTTTGTTTCACCAGACGAATGGAATGCTGAATCTGTGGCAGGCTTCTTAGCTCACAACAAATCACTTGGATCTACATTTTTTTGATACTCTTGAAATTCCACTACTACCATCTGTGCATCGGCGATCTTTGAGCCCTTCTGGAAGCACTCTTCTGCCTTCTTTCGATTGCCAGTGATAGTGATCACCCCTTTAGGACCAGGCATCTTCAATTTGAGGTACACGTAACATGGTCGAGCCATAAAACGTGCATAAGCTAGCCTGCCCAGAATGGCATGATAAGCACTCTGGAAATCCACAACTTCGAGTGTCAACTTTTCTTTGCGGTAATTCTTGGAATCACCAAAAACTACATCCAGGGCGATCTGGCCGAGTGACGCAACCTTCTTACCAGGAATAACTCCATGGAAACTGATATTGCTTTCACTGAGTCTGGACATCGAAATGTCCATTCCTTTCAACGTCTCTGCATATAGTATATTCAGACCACTGCCACCGTCCATCAGAACCTTAGTCAATCGAGTGCCTTCGACTACTGGGTCGACCACCAGCGCTTGCCTCCTAGGGGTGGCTATGTGCGCTGGGTGATCGGACTGGTCGAATGTAATGGCAGTCTGAGACCATTTCAAATAACTGGATGTCACCGGAGCGATCATATTCACCTCTCTATTGATGACTTTCAGTTGACTCTTACTCTCAACATCAGCGAAAATCATCAAAGTGGAATTGACGTGGGGGTAACCATCATCGTCCTCTTCCTCATCCTCAACTTTGTCCGTTTCCTTCTCCTTTTCCTTGGGTTGTTTCTCTCAGAATTGCTGGATTAGGAGTCGACACTGTCGAGTGGTATGCTTCGGGTAAATGAGATTACCCTCTTCATCTTTCTTAGTGTGAATGTGGCATGGTAAATCTAGCACATCATTTCCATCTTGATCTTTTACTTTCTTGGGGTTCCACGGTCCCTTGGGTTTCCCTTTGAACTTTCCTTGAGTCACGGCTAAGGCTTCTCCAGGAGCAGCTGGCTCGGCTTTGCGCTTCTGCTTCCGACTGGAGTTCCCTCCTCCGGTTTCGTGGGCGACTGTTTTGTGCTTACCACTCCGGAGTCGGTCTTCCTCTTCACCATTGGTGTATTTGGTGGCAATCTCCATCATCCGAGTCAGAGTCATATCTCCTGTCCGACCGAATTTCAGATTCAATTCCCGATACTTAATGCTTTCTTTGAAGGCACAAATTGCTTGGTGGTCTGACACATTCTCCACCGTATGGTGTAATGTGATCCACCTCTGGATATAATCTCTCAGAGTCTCATTCGGTTTCTGAACGCAACACTGTAATTCCGTCAGCCCTGCTGGCCGTTTGCAAGTACCTTCAAATGTTCTGACAAATACCCGGGCCAGATCTTCCCAAGTATAAATACTACCAGGCGCTAACTGATTCAACCACGCTCTGGCCGAGCCCTCTAACATCAAAGGGAGATGCTTCATGGCAACTTCATCGTTGCCACCACCAATCTGTACAGCCACTCGGTAATCCTCAAGCCAAGTGTCAGGCTTGGAATCACCAGTGAACTTACTGACTCCAGTCGCCAACCTGAAGTTGGGTGGAATCACTGCAGCCCTGATGGCTCTGCTAAAGCACTCTGGACCTGAGACATGCACTCTGTTGTTGGTTGGAAAATCTCTATCGTGGCCTTCTCTGTGAGCTCGGTTTCTGTCGACCAGACCCTGAACGAGAATAGATCTCGCATCAAAGCCCGGTTCTCCGGGGTCGACTGGAATCCTTTGCCCACCACTGTGAGGACGTCTGTCATCATGCTGCCGAGGTACGTATGACCCACTCCTTGGGGGAGGCGTGGGCACTCGACGACGATCATCATGATTGAGTCGATGATCATACTGCTCATGGTTTCTGTACTGATCTCGCCGGTCTCCATGTCCCTCACATCTCGGGGGCGATCTCGGGTTGTGAGCCGACTGGACTGTGTATGCAACCACAGATCTGCTATGGATCCTATTCCGCGACTGAGATACCCACTGCTCGGAGCAAAGCCCGGATTTGCACCAAACCTCGACCAACTTCTGACTAGGAAGGTTGAATTGACTCCGCTATTCGGGCCGCAGCTGCGAGATTCAGGATCGGAGTTCGGTATACCTGAGTTGGAGGCAGAAAAAGTTGACGTCGACTGGACTCGGGGATACGCTGCCGAGCACGCTCATCGAGTGCGCGCTGGAGGTTCTCCAGTCGAGTGCGCTCAGCCAAGTTAGCCAGGTGCGCCTCCTCCAAGGCCTGGGCCTCAGGGGTTTCTCCGACGATAGGAATGTGAAGCGCATCCATGTTCTGGTGGCGAAGTTCTTCCCTCCGCTGCGAAGAGAGGGGTTCGGGGCGGTACTCCTCGTGAACACGCGACGGATCGCCGCCCCCATCGCCTTCATCTTCACGGGTGAAGCCAGGAGGACTGCGTGGTCCATTGACCATCAAAACTTCCACCGCGGGGTCGCTGATGTCGCACTCGGATGCAGTTTCTACGGAGCCAGTCGAACAGGCCGTAGAGAGTTTCGTCGGGCTCGATTGCCGTGACTTGGGGGGTGGCCGACTGGCGAGCCACCGCATGCCTCACCCACCGCTGAAGCCTCGATCGACCGGAACGTTTGCTCCGGCGGGCTGTAGGGAGGGTGGTCAGCACAGGAGCTGACCGATACTGAGTCGACGGCTGCCGTAGGAGGACGCCACGGACGCACGCGCAAAAGTGCATTGCCCCGCGGACGGGGAGCGCCTCGACGTCGAGTGGCGCTTCTTGGAGCCAAGCGGAGTCGTCGGCGATGAATACGAGCGCGTCGAGACGGATCTCGCGGCCCTCGGCCAAACCTCCGCCTGAAACCATGTTGATGGGGATTGAAAAAATTGCAACTTCTCCAACAAGTCGCTAAGACACCTGCCCCAAGGTGGGCGCTAACTGTCGTGGTTCTAAGTCTGACAGTAGAATGGGGTGGTAGGAATGTAGAGGCAAGATCCTAGCTATGGAGGAGTTGTACACGCGGGTTTTACGAGTTCAGGCCCTTCTTGGAGGAAGTAACAGCCCTACGTCTCAGAGCCCGGAGGCGGTCGACTAGATTATATGCGTGTGAGTTACAGGGGGTTCGAACCCTTGTGCCTGTGGAGGGGGTGGCTTATATAGAGTGCGCCAGGACCCCAGCCAGCCCACGTCACAGAGGGTTTAAGGTACATTGAAGAGAGAACGTTACTGGTAACGCCCATACTAAAGTGCTATAAATGACAATTAAGCCTATAAGTAAATGCCCGACCGTTGTTCTTGCAGAGTGGCTTTAGCTCTTCTGACTGTCGAGTGACTTCTGCGACGGTCGAGTGACATTGATTCTTCCGAGTGGAACATCTTTGGCCGAGTGGATGATGGTACCCTTTGAATGATCCTGGCTTTAGGGTGATGTCCTAGGGGAGGATGTCTAGATCAGGTCTATGACCCTACCCTAGGTGCATAGCTTCATCACGCGCTACATTGGGAATGTGAGAAAACTGAAAATACATTCACGGTGATTTGAGCAATATTATTGAAGGAGTTGTTGCAACGTTCCTAGTTAATTACCCCTAACATCTTGCATGTGTGGTCTCTATGTTTATATATTAAGACAAAAAGAAGGACACATCTTGAAAATATGCTTCATTTTCATCACTATACTTGGACCATTTGAGACTTTTAATCATGAATACAAAGTCAAATACACCAGTAGGTTGATAATTAATTATGAATATGTGATGCTCAGAACTTCTGTCCATGTTCGGGCGCTTGTTCATTTAATCCAAAACTAGAACAATGTAAGCACAATTAATGATGATCGTGATCTATCAAACTGCTTATGATCAAAGTGCTCAATCAAATTGCTCATAATCTATAGATCGTCAGGCTCAATGAAAGTGCCAAACTATGATTAGAGCCCTTATCATGTGTATTTAAAAAAAATACAAGTGAGGGATTCATGGAAAGAATCTATTCAAAATGCTGAGCAAAGATAGCATGTTTTCAGGAAAGAGAAATGCACCGCTTGGAAATGTTAAAAGGAACGATGTTTTGCTTCAACTACAAAGCGACCACATAGACAGAACGGACCTTTGCTATACAAAATATGAGCAGAAAAGAATGATTAAATGTGAATGAAAAATACTATAGCTAAGGATGCAAGCAGGGTGCGTTTGCAGCCAGCACCACGGTCCATACATGTAGTGTTAATCTTACGTCCAACATTCGACTAATTGACGGGTTTCATGGGATAAGTCATAAGTGTATCACCACTTGCACCTCTAGCCGTTGTTTAATATAGTGTTTCTGATAAAAAGAAGAAGAAACATGCAATGGCAAAAAAAATCTCCACCACCACTGTGGCACAATGCACACACATGTGAACACAAGACCTAGCATTGATATTCCTTGCGCCAGATCCCGCGCTCCGGTCGTCGGGGTCAAGGAGGAATCATTGTGCATGCCCATGTACGCATGTTGCCACAGTACGTCCTCGCACCATCGCACATCTTCCCTTTACCTCGCGGCAAAATACTCTCCTTATGCAAGATCGGAACGCTCTGGTGAACTGAGTTGATGGAGACTCCTGATTTGTGCTCTCTGAACCCTGCAGGCAATGGAGACATCCAATGCAAGCTCACCGTTAGTCTTGTGATGGATTTGAACTCCGCTTTCTTGAAAAGGATTTGAACTTTGTTTTACTTACCAATGGCAGAATATTCTTTTGCCAATTGATCTTAACATGAGATTTAGTACTTTAATGCCCACTTAGGTAACAATCAAACCATGTTTTGACAACATACAAACAAATATAGCTTATCTGGGTGTACATTTTTTATCTAGTGTGTGATTCAGTGACCTTGGGTGTGGTGATGTGAATGTGGTGTGTGGGTCCTTGTACTCCCTCCGTTTTTATTTACTCTGCATATTAGAGTTGACTGAAGTCAAACTTCGTAAAGGTTGACCAAGTTTATAGAAAACAATATAGACATTTATCATAATAAATCTATACGATGTGAAAGTACATTTAATAATAAATCTAATGTTGTTGATTTGTTATTGTATATTTTAATATTTTTGTATATAAACTTGGTCAAAGTTTGTAAAGCTTGACTTTGACCAAAGCTAATATGCGAACTAAATAAAAACAAAGGGAGTAAAATGCAATCTGGAACGAAGGATCCGACGCTCGTCATCAACCTTCCATGACACATGTCTTCTCTCATTGCATGTTGTTTCATATATAACTTGTTACATGTCTTTAGCTCTGTTATCTGGCCAGTAGCACACATATCAACACAGATGGAGGTGATTCAGGGAAAAGAGAGATTATATCAAATGCAGAATCCATAGTGCTATTGACGTTGAATGTGTGTGGTGCATTGTGAATAGGAGGCATTTAGAAATGCATCGTCTGCTCAAGGCTAACACAAAGTTGTTCTGCTTGTTGTACTATGGGATAGGTTGATCAGAAGACTTTGCAATGCCTAGTGACCTTATGAATGAGTATAATATCTAAGCTCCCTTGAATTTAAGGGCCGTGAGCGCTCCAGCGCTAGGAGGGTAAAGTGACCACATCACTTATTTTTTTAGAAGAATAACTTAGTTTTTTTAGGAGAACCACGGTGAGAACGGCGATAGTGCGGACGGGCTCGTTTGCTCCTGCTACTTGGTCCAATGAAACAACATGATATTGGACATGTCATTTAATGGTCACAGTAATACGGGTGAGTTTTTTAAAGCGGAAAAGGAAGGCATACGGTTGTGGGTCCGTATAAGGAAACAACAGCCTGGGGTGTGGTAACGGAGAGCTAGCGAAATGTTTCGTGAGTACAGGAGGGTGCGCTGACGGCGCCGTGACCGAGCACCACGGTGGGTTGTTTAGCTGTTATTTCGTGAGTAAAAAAGGCTAGAAACACACTTCCTCTAAAATAGAAAAAGTTAGCAACGCACTTAGTAAAAAAAAAGGCTAGTGGAGCGAGCACATTTTTTCTTTTCGATTTCCTTTACATTTTATTTTTTATTCTTGTTTGATGAATATCACACTTTTTTTAGAACAGAATAATCACGAGAGAGTGTCTCCTGAATATAATCTGGGATTACATGAAAAATAGAGTCATTAGAGGACTTAGATGATCTATCTAGAATATGTGCCACGACATTCGACAACAATTTACATGACAACAGCGAACAGACGAGAAGAATGACGCCAGCTCCTTGATATCAGCAGTGATGAGCCCCACCGGCGAGTTAATCTTTATTCTTTTGGGTAAAATACATGTGCTAAAAAATATGAAATGTTCACATACGTCAAAAAATGTTCTTGGATAAAAAAGGGTTCCTATGTATTTGAAAAAACAAATTATGTTTGTGTTAAAAAGGGTTCAATGTGTTAAAAATATTCTTTTTAAAAAATATCATGTATTTTAAAACTTGTTTGACGTGCACTATAAAGTATTCATACTGCAATTCAACCATGTTCATCATGTAACGTGAAAATGTTCATCATGCGTTACGACTTTTTCATGATCACATGAACATTTTTTAATGTGTGAACAATTTTTAAAAATTGTTCATCGGCAAGTTAAAAACTAATTCTCGTGTGTTTGATAAACTGATTGTATTTTGTAAAATTGTTTGTAGTGTAATTCAAAACTTTTACCATATATTTAAAAGTGTTCATTGTGTTTTAAAACATGTTCAAACTGCATTTAAAAAATAGTCACCACATATTTAAAATGTGCATGATATATCTTTTAAAAAACATCATGTACCAAAATATTCGTTGGGCACTAAAAGAATCATCACACATTAAGAAAATGTTTGTAATGTGTTATAATGAGCTTGTGCACGTATCATAAAATGTGTGTATTTTTTCAAGAAAGAAATGGAAAAAAGAAAATGAAAACTGCTCATCGTGTGTTTGAGAAAATGATCATGGTGTATCTAATTTTTTTCAGTGTATGTCTTATAAAATATTCACCGTGTATTCAGAGTATGTTTGAGAAAGAAAAGTGCATTCAAAACCTTTTCACCATGTAGTTCAAAAATATCGGCGTGTATCCTATGAAATGTTCAGCAGATCTGAAACCTATTCATCGTGTATTTAACGAGGGGTTGCATCCCCTCCGGAGAGCACACACTAATCTACAGCTTACCTGCGATCAGTCTGCACCAGGGCAAGCGGATAATGTGAGCTCTGAAGTTGATGCAGGTAGCGGCAGTGCTCCAGGGCAAGCGGATCAGGTCATCAGGACCTTGATTCACGTTCGCCATCTTTAGCACCTACTGACCCTTGTTCCATTCATTTGGGGATCGAGTAGGATAGACCGAGCGGCCGTGGTGCACAGGAGCGGAGTTAAAGTGGAGTTGGTGGGCCGACCCGAGCTGTTTTCAATCCACCAGCCGGCGTCACGCGCCCGTCGCCAGTGCGCTTTGACGTCCGTCACCACTCACCGTACAAGTCGCCACTTCTGTCCGCAACACGCATTAAATAATCCGTCGTACGCGCCCTGAACTATCACGTCCGTCAAACTACCCACAATGCAAGTAAAATAGATAGTAACATCACACATATCTAGATAAAATAGATGACGTGGCAATCAATAAAGGAAGAAAGAGAGACATGTGATAACATAGCTACTTACTATGAGCCTTTTCTGCAATGCTCCAGCTCCCAGCTTCGTTAACTCCACGTATGAAGCTGAGCCGAACGCTCTAGTTTCACGGAGTCAAAATCTGAGAAGCTGGCGGGCGTCTACGTGCAAAAACTGAGGAGTTTCCGAAGCTAGCATTTTCCAGCTCCTAGAAAATGGAGAAGACAGAGTTTGGTGAAATTACAAAGCAATGCCACCGCCAAGTGAACAATCGAACCGGTACGAGGGAAACGTCACGAGCGAACATAACGATTCACCAGCCAACCTGCTACATGGGCTGAAAATAACGTCCACACCCACCAATCCGACCAGGCCCATGCCTCTTTCACAGCCACTCGGGCTCTCAGCCCACTCCAAAACGCTAACTTCAGAAGCTCACGCTGCCGAACGATTTCCAGATCGCCACCTGAAGCGAGAAGCCACGCGAGAAGCCAGATTTGAAAAGTTTTGCAAAAGCTGGGGCGTTGCAGAACAGACCCTACTAGTATGAGTAACATCACACATATCAAGTCAAGATGAGTCTATGGTCTAATAAATCAAGTGTTGCATGTTACCACACATATGTTACTCCTCACTATAGAGGTAATAACATAGAGTAGTAACATGTCTATGTTACTACTATATGTTACTACCCATTGTGACTAGTCTCACTTATCTCGATACAAGTCGACGCAGGCTGATACCAGGAGTAAGCGAGCTCGTCCACGCCTTTGAATTTTCGAAACCACGGTCTCTTACTAGGTGAGAAAGTATTATTTTTTAATACAGTACAATTGAAATCGCTCATATGCACAAGCATACACTCACTCTATGAATGCATGCACATCCTATCTATATGAGCTCCTCCGAGAGACTGAGCCGCCACATTATCTTGAGATTCACGAAGCCGTCATAGACACCTTCGTAGTCGATGGGAACGTCTCCTCTCATTAAACGCACGTCGCCAAAAGCATGGAATAAATCTAGAAAAATGCGAGCACCAATGTCAAGTCTGGGACTTTAACTCTGGTGAGTAGGGGATACCAATGTACTCCTAACCATCCAACAATAGGTATTGTTTACTGTTTGAGACAACCATTCAACTACGTGTGTCCAACATTTGATGGGTTGCGTGTCGCTTAATCCTTGAACTAAAACCACGGCATTTATTTTGGATCAGAGGGGCAACTTTTTTGCGAGAAAAAAAGGGTTACATGTCGCTCATGCACATCTGGTATGAGGGAAATTAACGACGCGGCCAACTTATCCACGCCTACCAAAATGATGTATCATCACACAACGCACGGTTACCGCCAACTTGGCCCATCACCGCCTTCTCTGCGTCACATGGATGTATGTGCGTCGTAAGTCTATCACCATGCCTCACGGCCCGCCCATATCTTCATATTCCCCCTTCCTCATTTCGGTACGCACGAGCCATCATCATCTCCTCCACACCACGCGGTTACACAGGCACCCGACCCATCACCTGCTCCTCCGTGTCATATGGTTGCATGGGCGCCGCCAGTCCATCACCGCCTCCTCTGCACCACATAGCTACACGGGCGGCCGACTGATACGCCGCCTGTTATCTACTGTTTTGGGCAATATTGGGCTTTATTATCCACTTTTATATTATTTTTGGGACTAACTTATTAACCGGAGGCCCAGCCCATAATTGCTATTTTTTTGCCTATTTCAGTGTTTCGAAGAAAAGGAATATCAAACGGAGTCGAAACGGAACGAAATCAACTAGAGAAGTTATTTTTGGAAGGAAAGATATCGGATGGACTTGGACCCCACGCCAGGAGCCAAGGGAGGTGCTCACGAGGGTGGGGGACGCCCCCCCTAGGGTGCGCCCCCTGCCTCGTGGGGCCCCCGAAGCTCCACCGACGTACTTCCTGCACCCATATATACTCACGTACCTTAAAACTTCCAGAAGAGACAATAGTCGGGAGTTCCGCCGCCAGAAGCCTCCGTAGCCACCGAAAGCCAATCTAGACCCGTTCCGACACCCTGCCAGAGGGGGAATCCCTCCGGTGGCCATCTTCATCATCCCGGTGCTCTCCATGACGAGGAAGGAGTAGTTCTCCCTCAGGGCTGAGGGTATGTACCAGTAGCTATGTGTTTGATCTCTCTCTCTCGTGTTCTTGATTTGGCACGATCTTGATGTATCGCGAGCTTTGCTATTATAGTTGGATCTTATGTTTCTCCTCCCCCTCTACTCTCTTGTAATGAATTGAGTTTCCCCTTTGAAGTTATCTTATCGGATTGATTCTTTAAAGATATGAGAACACTTGATGTATGTCTTGCCGTGCGTATCTGTGGTGACAATGGGATATCATGTGATTCACTTGATGTATGTTTCGGTGATCAACTTGCGGGTTCCGCCCATGAACCTATGCATAGGGGTTGGCACACGTTTTCGTCGTGATTCTCCGGTAGAAACTTTGGGGCACTCTTTGAGGTTCTATGTGTTGATTGAATAGATTAATCTGAGATTGTGTGATGCATATCGTATAATCATACCCACGGATACTTGAGGTGACATTGGAGTATCTAGGTGACATTAGGGTTTTGGTTGATTTGTGTCTTAAGGTGTTATTCTAGTACGAACTCTAGGGTTGTTTGTGACACTTATAGGAATAGCCCAATGGATTGATTGGAAAGAATAACTTTGAGGTGGTTTCGTACCCTACCATAATCTCTTCGTTCGTTCTCCGCTATTAGTGACTTTGGAGTGACTCTTTGTTGCATGTTGAGGGATAGTTATGTGATCCAATTATGATATTATTGTTGAGGGAATTTACACTAGCGAAAGTATGAACCCTAGGCCTTGTTTCCACACATTGCAATACCGTTTACGCTCACTTTTATCATTAGTTACCTTGCTGTTTTTATATTTTCAGATTACAAAAACTATTATCTACTATCCATATTGCACTTGTATCACCATCTCTTCGCCGAACTAGTGCACCTATACAATTTACCATTGTATTGGGTGTGTTGGGGACACAAGAGACTCTTTGTTATTTGGTTGCAGGGTTGCTTGAGAGATACCATCTTCATCCTACACCTTCTATGGATTGATAAACCTTTGGTCATCCACTTGAGGGAAATTTGCTACTGTCCTACAAACCTCTGCACTTGGAGGCCCAACAACGTCTACAAGAAGAAGGTTGTGTAGTAGACATCAAGCTCTTTTCTGGCGCCGTTGCCGGGGAGGTTAGCGCTTGAAGGTATATCTTTAGATCTTGCAATCGAGTCTTTTAATTTCTTGTTTTATCACTAGTTTAGTTTATAAAAGAAAACTATAAAAAATGGAATTGAGTTTGTCTCATACGCTTCACCTTTTTAATATATTTCGTGAGTATGATGGAAAGGATAATTGTGCCCAAGTGCTAGAATAAGAAATCTATAGAATGTTTGGGACTAAATATTTGAATGATGAGCATGATTGCAATGTTGTTAGTATGAATTCCTTGAATATCCATGATGCTAATGATATGCAAAGCCACAAGGTTAGGGAAGCTATGTTTGATGAAGATGATATTTTTTGTCCCCCAAGTTTTGATGAGCAAATTTATTATGATGAAAGCATGCCTCCTATTTATGATGATTATATTGATGAAAGTGGATTTGGTGAGGTCATGACTTTATTTTGTGATGAATCCACTATTCCGGAAGAGGTTCCAATTGATTATGAGAACAAAGTTGCTATCTATGATGATTATTTTGATGACTTGTATGCTATAAAGAATAATGATATCCATGAAACTTGTCATCATGATTTTAGTTTTCAATTGGATTATGCCTCACATGATAATTATTTTGTTGAGTTTGCTCCCACTACTATTCATGAGAAGAAATTTGCTTATGTGGAGAGTAATAAAAATTCTATGCTTATGCATCATGAAAGTAATGCTTTATGTGATAGCTATATTGTTGAATTCATTCATGATGCTACTGAAATTTATTATGAGGGAGGAATATATGCTTCTAGGAATTGCAATAATATCAAGTTTCCTCTCTATGTGCTTAAAGTTATGAAGTTATGCTTGTTTTGCTTTCCTATGCAAGTTGATTCCTGTTCCCACAAGTTGTTTGCTCACAAAATCCCTATGCATAGGAAGAGGGTTAGACTTAAATGTGCTAGTCATATTCTTCATGATGCTCTATTTATGTTTCAATTCTTATTTTTTTTATGTGAGCATCATTGAAATTATCATGTCTAGCTAGTGGCGTTAAACGATAGCGCTTGTTGGGAAGCAACCCAACTTTATTTTTGTTCCTTGCTTTTTGTTCCTGTTTAGTAATAAATAATTCATCTAGCCTCTGTTTAGATGTGGTTTTATGCTTTTAATTAATATTTGTGCCAAATAGAACCTTTGGGAAGACTTGGGGAAAGTCTTGTTGATCATGCTGTAAAAAACAGAAACTTTAGCGCTCACGAGAATTCCTGCCATTTTTATTTGGAGAGTGATATTTAGTTAATTCTTTTTGCAGATGATTAATAGATAAATTCCTCAGGTCCAGAAATGTTTTTTAGAATTTTATGAGTTGCATAAGTATACGTTTGATCTAGATTACTACAGACTGTTCTGTTTTTGACAGATTCTGTTTTTCATGTGTTGTTTACTTATTTTGATGAATCTATGGCTAGTAAAAGAGTTTATAAACCATAGAGAAGTTGGAATACAGTAGGTTTAACACCAATATAAATAAATAATGAGTTCATTACAGTACCTTGAAGTGGTGATTTATTTTCTTATACTAACGGAGCTTACGAGTTTTCTGTTAAGTTTTGTGTTGTGAAGTTTTCAAGTTTTGGGTAAGGATTCGATGGACTATGGAATAATGAGTGGAAAGAGCCCAAGATTGGGGATTCCCAAGGCACCCCAAGGTAATATTCAAGGATAGCCAAGAGCCAAAGCTTGGGGATGCCCCGGAAGGCATCCCCTCTTTCGTCTTCGTTCATCGGCAACTTTACTTGGAGCTATATTTTTATTCACCACATGATATGTGTTTTGCTTGGAGCGTCAATTTATTTTGTTAGGATTTGCTTGCTGTTATTTATAAAAATGTTTTGCATCTTTTATTTCAATAAAAAGTGGCATTGATAGCCTTTACTATGCCTATTTTAGAACTCCACATGTTGCTCTTTAAAAACAGAAAGTTTACCACTGTTGCAATAATTCCCTAGAAAATTCAGAATGTGATAAAATATTGAAACCTTTTGCATATTAAGATCTGATAAATTTACTACAGTGTGAATTTTCTTTCATAATTTTTGGAGCTAGGGAAGTATGGATGTTGCTGCATTCTTTACAGACTATCCTGTTTAGGCAGATTGCTGTTATGTTTGCATTGTTTGCATATGTTTTCTTCTTTAATGATTCTATTTGAGGATAGGACTATTAAATATACAGAGGCATTTAGTATGTAATGTTTAATAATAATTTTAGTGATTTTCTATAGTAGAGTATGATAAGGTTTTGGCAATGGTTTATACTAACTTATCTCACGAGTCCTTGTTGAGTTTTGTGTGGATGAAGCTTTTGAGATTTAGGAAGATCGTGATATGAGAGGAATTAAGGAGACACAAAAGCTCAAGCTTGGGGATGCCCAAGGCACCCCAAGATAATATCTCAAGAAGTCTCAAGCGTCTAAGCTTGGGGATGCCCGGTTGGCATCCCACATTTCTTCTTCAACAACTATCGGTTAGTATCGGTTGATCCTAAGTTTTTGCTTCTTCACATGATGTTTGCTATTCTTAGATGCCATTTTATTTTGCTTTGCTTGCTGTTTGAATAAAATACCAAGATCTGAAATTATTAAATGTTAGAGAGTCTTCACATAGTTGCATAATTATTCAACTACTCATTGATCTTCACTTATATCTTTCGGAGTAGTTTGTCGATGCTCTAGTGCTTCACTTATATCTTTTAGAGCATGGTGGTAGTTTTATTTTGAAGAAATAGATGAACTCTCATGCTTCACTTAGATTATTTTGAGAGTCTTAAATAGCATGGTAATTTGCTTAAAATCCTAATATGCTAAGTATACAAGATTAGTAAAAACTTTCTTATGAGTGTGTTGAATACTAAGAGAAGTTTGATGCTTGATGATTGTTTTGAGATATGGAGGTAATAATATCAAAGTCGTGCTAGTTGAGTAGTTGTGAAATTGAGAAATGCTTGTGTTGAAGTTTGCAAGTCCCGTAGCATGCACCTATGGTAAACGTTATGTAACAAATTTGAAACATGAGGTGTTATTTCATTGTCCTCCTTATGAGTGGCGGTCGGGGACGAGCGATGGTCTTTTCCTACCAATCTATCCCCCTAGGAGCATGCGCATAGTACCGAGGTTTTTTATGACTTGTAGATTTTTGCGATAAGTATGTGAGTTCTTTATGACTAATGTTGAGTCCATGGATTATACGCACTCTCACCCTTCCATCCTTGCTAGCCTCTTCGGTACCGTGCATTGCCCTTTCTCACATTGAGAGTTGGTGCAAACTTCGCCGGTGCATCCAAACCCCGTGATATGATACGCTCTGTCACACATAAACCTCCTTATATCTTCCTCAAAACAGCCACCATACCTACCTATTATGGCATTTCCAGAGCCATTCTGAGATATATTGCCATGCAACTTCCCACCATTCCGTTTATTATGACACGCATCATCATTGTCATATTGCTTTGCATGATCATGTAGTTGACATCGTATTTGTGGCAAAGCCACTGTTCATAATTTTTCATACATGTCACACTTGATTCATCGCAATCCCGGTACACCGCCGGAGACATTCATATAGACACATCTTTGTTCTAGTATCTAGTTGTAATCATCGAGTTGTAAATAAATAGAAGTGTGATGATCATCATTTTCTAGAGCATTGTCCCAAGTGAGGAATAAAAAAATAAAAAGAGAAAGGCCATAAAAAAGAGAAAGGCCATAAAAAAGAGAAGGCCCAAAAAAAGAGAAAGGCCATAAAAAATAGAAGGCCCAAAAAAATGAAAATGAGAGAAAAAGAGAGAAGGGACAATGCTACTATCCTTTTACCACACTTGTGCTTCAAAGTAGCACCATGATCTTCATAGTAGAGAGTCTCTTGTTTTGTCACTTTCATATACCAGTGGGAATTTTTCATTATAGAACTTGGCTTGTATATTCCAACAATGGGCCTCCTCAAGTGCCCTAGGTCTTCGTGAGCAAGCAAGTTGGATGCACACCCACTTAGTTTCTTTTGTTGAGCTTTCATACATTTTTAGCTCTAGTGCATCCGTTGCATGGCAATTCCTACTCCTTGCATTAACATCAATCGATGGGCATCTACATAGCCCATTGATTAGCCTCGTTGATGTGAGACTTTCTCCTTTTTGTCTTCTCCACATAACCCCCCTCATTATATTCTATTCCACCCATAGTGTTATATCCATGGCTCGCACTCATGTATTGCGTGAAAGTTTATGAGTTTGAGATTACTAAAGTATGAAACAATTGCTTGGCTTGTCATCGGGGTTGTGCATGATGAGAGCATTCTTGTGTGACGAAAATGAAACATGACTAAACTATATGATTTTGTAGGGATGAACTTTCTTTGGCCATGTTATTTTGAGAAGACATAATTGCTTAGTTAGTATGCTTGAAGTATTATCATTTTTATGTCAATATGAACTTTTGTCTTGAATCTTTCAGATCTGAAAATTCATACCACAATTAAGAAGAATTACATTAAAATTATGCCAAGTAGCACTCCGCATCAAAAATTCTGTTTTTATCATTTACCTACTCGAGGACGAGCAGGAATTAAGCTTGGGGATGCTTGATACGTCTCCAACGTATCTATAATTTTTGATTGCTTCATGCTATGTTATCTACTATTTTGGGCAATATTGGGCTTTATTATCCACTTTTATATTATTTTTGGGACTAACCTATTAACCGGAGGCCCAGCCCATAATTGCTGTTTTTTTGCCTATTTCAGTGTTTCGAAGAAAAGGAATATCAAACGGAGTCGAAACGGAACGAAATCAACTGGAGAAGTTATTTTTGGAAGGAAAGATACCGGATGGACTTGGACCCCACGCCAGGAGCCAAGGGAGGTGCTCACGAGGGTGGGGGACGCCCCCCCTAGGGCGCGCCTCCTGCCTCGTGGGGCCCCTGAAGCTCCACCGACGTACTTCCTGCACCCATATATACTCACGTACCCTAAAACTTTCAGAAGAGACAATAGATTGGGAGTTCCGCCGCCAGAAGCCTCAGTAGCCACCGAAAGCCAATCTAGACCCGTTCCGGCACCCTGCCGAAGGGGGAATCCCTCCGGTGGCCATCTTCATCATCCCGGTGCTCTCCATGACGAGGAGGGAGTTGTTCTCCCTCAGGGCTGAGGGTATGTACCAGTAGCTATGTGTTTGATCTCTCTCTCTCTCTCTCGTGTTCTTGATTTGGCACGATCTTGATGTATCGCGAGCTTTGCTATTATAGTTGGATCTTATGTTTCTCCTCCCCCTCTACTCTCTTGTAATTGATTGAGTTTCCCCTTTGAAGTTATCTTATCGGATTGAGTCTTTAAAGATTTGAGAACACTTGATGTATGTCTTGCCGTGCGTATCTGTGGTGACAATGGGATATCATGTGATTCACTTTATGTATGTTTCAGTGATCAACTTGCGGGTTCCGCCCATGAACCTATGCATAGGGGTTGGCACACGTTTTCGTCGTGATTCTCCGGTAGAAACTTTGGGGCACTCTTTGAGGTTCTATGTGTTGGTTGAATAGATGAATCTGAGATTGTGTGATGCATATCATATAATCATACCCACGGATACTTGAGGTGACATTGGAGTATCTAGGTGACATTAGGGTTTTGGTTGATTTGTGTCTTAAGGTGTTATTCTAGTACGAACTCTAGGGCTGTTTGTGACACTTATAGGAATAGCCCAACGGATTGATTGGAAAGAATAACTTTGAGGTGGTTTCGTACCCTACCATAATCTCTTTGTTCGTTCTCCGCTATTAGTGACTTTGGAGTGACTCTTTGTTGCATGTTGAGGGATAGTTATGTGATCCAATTATGATATTATTGTTGAGGGAACTTTCACTAGCGAAAGTATGAACCCTAGGCCTTATTTCCACACATTGCAATACCGTTTACGCTCACTTTTATCATTACTTACCTTGCTGTTTTTATATTTTCAGATTACAAAAACTATTATCTACTATCCATATTGCACTTGTATCACCATCTCTTTGCCGAACTAGTGCACCTATAAAATTTACCATTGTATTGGGTGTGTTGGGGACACAAGAGACTCTTTGTTATTTGGTTGTAGGGTTGCTTGAGAGAGACCATCTTCATACTACGCCTCCTACGGATTGATAAACCTTAGGCCATCCACTTGAGGGAAATTTGCTACTGTCCTACAAACCTCTGCACTTGGAGGCCCAACAACGTCTACAAGAAGAAGGTTGTGTAGTAGACATCACCGACCCACACCACCTCCTTCGCACCGCAAGGCTGCACGGGCTTTGCATGTCCACTACCACGCCGCACACCTCGCCTATCGCCTCATCTTTCTCCTCTTATTTTGTGCAGTAATTAACGTCCAATGATGATGACGCTCGTGGCCTAGAGGAGAAGATGACAAGGTAGGCCACCACGTCTAGCAACGACGCTATACAAGGACGTCTGTCATCTTCGGAACCTGGTCGCCTTCATCGACACACATTGGTCCACAAGGTCTGCAGTACAACTCCCGATATGTCCTTCCTCTTCTTCTGTCGTCCTTTCTTTGGTAGCCTGATTCAAATTCAATCTTGCTCACTTCGGGGCTAAACTAGTAGCAGATTATCTCACAGTGTAAGGTTTCAATCCGAAATCCTCATCCTGCAGTGCTTGAGTACCATGTCCATGCTTGTGGATTAACAACCTCTGGTAGTTTATACATGGCATGCTTTATGCCAATGCAGTGCATATTAGTTTTTTTAAAGTCAAAAGATGTCCATGTTTGACCAAGTTTCTAGAATAAACTATCAGTACTAAATAAATAAATTATAAATGTACATGTGGATGTTGATGTTGATTTTTCTAAAACTTGATCAAAAATTGATAGGCTTGGCTGTTCAAAACAAAGTATGCATTATATTTTAGAACGAAGGGAGTATTAATTAGCATATGGTTCCACGCCTAAGGAGCACAGTCTATAACTGAACTTAATTGGCACAAAAACAATAAAACATGATGATAACTAGGTTATTCTGTGAAGATAATTTGGTTAATTGTCACTGGGTCGCTTATGTACACAGCTGATCGGGACTTGTTAGTGCATCAATAACGTTGCATTCAAATGAAAACTGAGACCAATCACTTGTACTATTATCTCTTGATCCTCCCATTTTCATCTTTTCCTCTTAGTGGCTGCTATAAACATGCTTCATTCTCTTTCCTATGTTAGTCAATGCAAAGCATTGCTTTAAGTTGAAATATCTTCTTTCTATTTGGATTCCAACTACGCATCTAAATGATCAATATTGAAAACCAGAAGCCATATACTTTGGTGCAGTGTTGCAACTTCCAAGTACTTCTCACTCCCACTACCCTTTTATTGTTATTACAGACTGAAAGATCGTGGATGTCGCCTAGAGGGGGGGTGAATAGGCGCTTTTAAAATAATTATGGTTTAGGCTTGAACAAATGCGGAATAAACCTAGCGGTTAATTTGTCAAGCACAAAACCTACAACAACTAAGCTCACCTATGTGCACCAACAACTTATGCTAAGCAAGATAAACTACTAGGTGATAGCAAGATATATGACAAGAACCAATATGGCTATCACAAGGTAAAGTGCATAAGTAAAGAGCTCGGGTAAGAGATAACCGAGGCACACGGAGACAATGATGTATCCTGAAGTTCACACCCTTGCGGATGCTAATCTCCGTTTGGAGCGATGTGGAGGCACAATGCTCCCCAAGAAGCCACTAGGGCCACCGTAATCTCCTCACACCCTCGCACAATGCAAGATGTCGTGATTACACTAAGGGACCCTTGAGGGCGGTCACCAAACCCGTACAAATGGCAACCCTTGGGGGCGGTCACCGAACCCATACACTTTGGCAACCCTTGGGGGTGGTCACTGGTACCCATCAAATTGCTCGGGGCGATCTCCACAACCTAATTGGAGACCCCGACGCTTGCCCGGAGCTTTACACCACAATGATTGAGCTCCGAACACCACCAACCGTCTAGGAGCGCCAAGGCACCCAAGAGGAACAAGCTCTAGGGTGCCCAAACACCCAAGAGTAATAAGCTTCTCAAACTTCACTTCCACGTATCACCGTGGAGAACTCAAACCGATGCACCAAATGCAATGGCAAGGGCACACGAAGTGCCCAAGTCCTTCTCTCCCAAATCCCACCAACGCAACTAATGCTAGGGAGGAAAATGAGAGGAAGAACGAAAGAAGAACACGAAGAACTCCAAGATCTAGATCCAAGGGGTTCCCCTCACTTAGAGGAGAAAGTGATTGGTGGAAACGTGGATCTAGATATCCTCTCTCTTTTCCCTCAAGAACTAGCAAGAATCATTGGAGGGATTGAGAGTTCGCAAGCTCGAAGAAGGTCAACAATGGGGGAAGAGCACGAGCTAAAAGGGTAAGGTTCAATGGGGAAGAAGACCCCCTTTTATAGGTGAGAAAAAATCCAACCGTTATACTCACAGCCCGCACCGAGCGGTACTACCGCTCCAAGGAGCGGTACTACCGCTAGGGCGGTAGTAGCCCTTTGAAACGCAACAGCGAGGAGGCAAAAAAGCCAAAAGAACCGTCGAAGCGGTAGTACCACTTGACATCACGGTACTACCGCTAGGGGTAGCGGTACTACTGCTAAGGGTAGCGGTAATACTGCTTGCGAGCGGTACTAAAAAATTACATCCGTGCCTACCACCGCTGGACTTGTGACGAGTTTTTGGTCCCGAGCAGAAGTAGCCACGGAAGTAGCCGCGGTAGTACTACTCCAAGCGGTAGTACCGCTCCCAAGAGCGGTAGTACCGCTCCCAAGGGCGGTAGTAAAAAATTACTTCCGCTCCTACCCGCGGTAGTACCGCTGCAGCCTTTTCAGAACACCAAAACTACCACAACTTCTGCAAACAGACTCCGAATTCGACGAAACCAAGTTTGTTGGAAAGCTAGCGACAAGGGCTAACACAATCTTGATAGAAATACCAATAATAAGCAAATTAGAAAAGGCCCAAAAGAAAATGGTGAGAACCCTTCCTCGGATAAGACCGATAAAACCTCCAACACCGAAAACATCATAGAAGACGCATGCAAACTCCGTTTTCGATGAACTCAAGCTTGTCATCAAGATGACCATAAGCTCTAAGACTCACAAAGAGAACCAAACAAGAACCAAAAAACATGATGCAAGGATGCAATGGTTTGAGCTCTCTACTAACGATACGATCAAGCCACCAACTTGAGAGCCCCCCTTGATAGTACGACAAACGATCCTATAACCCGGTCTCCCAACTACCACCACGAGACTGGTAAAATAGAAAGCCTATCCAGGGCAAACCTTTGCCTTGCACATGGTCCACTTGAGCTAGATGATGACGATCTTGACTTCCTCAAGTTGGACCACCTTTCTTGATTGCGTTGGCTCGATGAAGACTAGATGATTGCTCCCCCATACTCCACTATGGGTGAGCCACTCTTCGGCACATCTTCACAAGTCCATTGACACCACAATGGATGGAAAGCTTCAAGAACTTGATCTCTTCGTGGTGCTCCACCTGAAATTGCACACGACAATCTTGATGACGATCACCACTTGATGTCATCCTTTCCATGGGTTGTATGATATCTTCCTCTTGACGCAAGCCCATGGACACGTACCTAACCCCACATAGAACTCTCACATAGACCATGGGTTAGTACACAAAGTGCAATGGATAATGCTTACCATACCATGGGATCACTTGATCCCTCTCGGTACATCTTTTACACTTTGTGAGTTGATCAAATTGATTCACTCTTGACATAGTCTTGATCAACCTTGAATATTTCCAACTCTCTTCGTTTGGATGATGTCATGAAGGTAAACATGAATGATCACACAATCTTCTTCTTCAAGACATGCTTGCAATAAGCTCAACACTCACATGACCAATCTTTGGATAATTCCTTAATAGCACCTTAGTCAACACATAAACTCCTTGAAACCAACACATGGACTTCAAGAAATGCCTATGGACAAATCCTTCAAATATAACTCAATGCAACCATTAGTCCATAGAGAATGTCATCAATTACCAAAACCACACATGGAGGCACCGCATGTCCTTTCAATCTCCCCCATTTTGGTAATTGATGACAATCACTTTCAAGAGAGTTTATATAAGGAATTATGCATCACCATGCAATGCAACAACCAATAATGCATGCGTAGGAGATGTGTATGCTTAGGAACAAACCAAAGCCAGAAGAGACAACTCTCTAAACTTCTCCACAAAACTCTCTGAAACTTCTCCCCCATTGGCATCGATTACCAAAATGGGCTACAAGTTTAGAAGGCCAATATAAAATGTGTTCCTCCATAAATTGTGTATTTCTCAACAAGAGAGTGGAATGCAATACATATATCCAACGGTAAATACTTGGAGGAAGACAAACTATATTGAGGCCCAAAGATTGCAAAAGGAAGATATGCCACAAAGACATAATCAAAGAGAGAAACAAGCAATCAAGCAATCAAAAGATACCAATTGAAGAAAGCAATCAACGGATATCAATTGAGCCAACTAGAACAATGATCCTACGTGCCATATGAATGAAATAAATTATGATATGAGCAAAGGAGTGTTCTAGAGAAACTAGAGAAGCTCCCCATGATTTGTGCACAATTTAGTTTTGTAATTGGATACAATGAGCACAAAATAGGATCGTCACTCCCCCAAGATCAATAGAACCTCACGACAAGTGCAATAGAGTAACAGAGTGTTCTAAAGACACTAGTGAAGCTCTCCATGATTTGTGCACTCCTTACAACATTTGCATTAGGATACCATGTGCACAAAATAAGATCATCACTCCCCGAAAATCAATAGAATCTCACAACAAGTGCAAGTGAGCATGTAGGAAACAAAGCCTAGCACTTGCAACAAACACATAGTTGAGCAACATATAAAAGAGGCAACTTAAGAGTAGGCTCAACCAAAATGATGTGTGTGAGTCATGGCAAAGCACTTGAGAAGACTAATGTACGGATGAGCATTAAGCATCAACATAGTCTTGGAAGAATGAGGCACACGGTGCAAGGCCTATCATTCCCACACACAACTAGCAAATGGGTTCACAAGCTTACTAATAATCATATCTATACCTACTATTAAAGGGATAGGTATTCTTGGTTTGGTTTAGTCCTTTTTGTTTGGTTTACACACGTTAAGCGATCTGGGCCAGGTACTTGTATGTTGATGGGCTTTTATGGTCTTTCATAGAGAGACCGCGAAAAATAATTGGGTCAAAATAAATCAACATTGTGGGAATTGAACACAAGACCTCTTGTCTATCTCTTAGATGTAACAACCAAAGACTTATGCACATTTCATATTTACTAATCCCAACTCACTCTAAATATACGAGTGGCAGTCATCATGTTTATTTATTTTTGCGAAAAAAGGAGTTGATATTAAAACGGCCAAATTACAGAAATGTCCACATAGAAAAGGAAATTACAACCAAGCCCCTCTGCAACCCGACTACACCGGCACCGTGGACGAGCCGATGACATGTCGTTCGTGGATGCTCGCTGACGCCTTGGATCGAAGGAGCCCCCAGGCGAAACGGGAAGTCTCCGATCAATGGTCCCTGATCTTGAACCGTCGGAATTGCCATCCCTTGATCTCCATGGCTGTCGTCGTCGTCGCACCGCTCAACGTCGCCTTCCTTCTCCAGATCTTCAACCGCCGGAATTGCCATCCCTTGATCTCCATGGCTGTCGTTGTCGTCACACCGCTCAACATCGCCTTCCTTCTCTAGATCTTCAACCGCCAGAATTGCCATCCCTTGATCTCCAGCATGGGGGAACCGTGCACAGCCGCTCCACCGAGTAGCGAGCACGAAGAAAGGAGCTGGTCCACTGCGGAGCTCCACCGGAACTTCGCCGTCGAAGGGGAGACCAACACCTGCAAAAAGCCGATCCAGTCATGCTGCCGCCTCCACGACGCCACCTGCTGGCTCCCTAGGCACACCTACACTATGTACATGTTGCAAATCGGGCCTCCCCCGTCCTCCTGTCGTCGGAGCGGCTGGCGGAGGGCGAGGGAGCCGCCGATTCAACAACGACGAGGTGGAGAGCCCGGGGTTCGCATAAATCGCCCTTCGTTCCTATAGATGGGGAAGGGTGAGGTCCAAGGCTCATGTTTAGGGAGAGGATTAAAGCGGGTGAGGACTTCATGGTAATTAATGAAAGGGTTATGCTTAAATGCCATTAAAATGATTGTACTTAAATGGAATCGGTGGGAGATTATGCCCCGCAAAGAAAATATGAACACACCTAAATTGCAACGTATTTTTTTATGTTCATTTTGTAGAAGGGCGATGTTGCGTTGCAACTTTTTCTTCATAGTGAATCCGATGTTGTGGGACATTATGCTTGTGCAAAACATCAATTTTCCCCGTTGCAACGCACGGGCATATGTGCTAGTAGAGAACCTAATATGCTTGTGACAACTCGTGGTGAAGATAGAATAAGAAAGCCTCATCAAGACGAGGGATACCAATTAAGATGGCAAAAGCCTCGTAAAGATAAGCATGAGGAAAATAATCTTCACCACACAAGAGTGCATCAAGATGCAACGAGATACGACACGCACTCAAGGCAAAAGCTTTCACAGAGCCACCAAAGAAATAACAAAAGAGAGACAAGGTGGACGTGAAAGAAAGGATATCATCTAGAGATGTAATTTCTCTCAAGTGTATAAGGTTCTAGGTAGACGAAATCATGATGATATATATATCTACAAAGAAGGATGTACACCCGAAATAGTTACAACATGAAGGAACAAGATATCCAAAAGGAAGTCATACATATACCAATAAGATATTTGCTTGAGAGCATAGCACAAGGCTAGATATGGTCTTATTGCATATAAATGAATTCCAACCACACGAACATCAAAGACATCACAACTAGCAACAAGACATCATTGTTGGGATGCTTTGAGAAAGGAAACAAGTATCACAAGAGGGAATGGATAACATGCCATGATACAACCTACGAAAGGTTGATGCAAGAAATGTGTGGATGAAGTAGATGATGATACTTGTTACCGAGATACCATTGGATGGATGTAGTAGATACCAATTAAAGGTAGATAGTAGTTCATTAATCATCCTAGCTTGACTCCAATAAGCACATGGTGACACCACCTTCCTTGTGAGTGAGCCGAGCATCCAATGCATCTCCACTTGTTCCTAGAACAACAACACAAACAAAATGGTACCCAAACTCATTGGGACCAAAGAGTTAGAGAACCAACAACACATAGGACAAACTCCACATAAATATGTGTATATAGATATGAAAATGAATTTCATGCACATCTCATCCAATTTGAGACTTGGTGGAGTTCCCCCTATATATTGGGTCAAAGAAAGAAAGCATGCCAAAGAAACTACAAGAAGTAAATATGCATGCTCAAGACTTTCAAGAACCGAGACCAAAAGACAAAGAAATACCAAGCGAAGAAAAGATACCAAATGAATAAATCATCACTTGGAGGATATCCAAAAAGGTACATCAAGGAATGAGATATCCATTGATACACTCAAAAAGAAAGATGTCAAACTCCCAAAAGAGAGGATGATTCCAAACAAACCAAGTGCTCTACAAAGTTTCATGATGGCACAAAGTACCAAAAAGAAACGGTTTGCATTCCACCAACACCCACTTGATAAGGATCACAAGGTGAGCGTTCTAAGAAGAATAGGATAGCTCCCCCAAGCATTGTGCATTATAGAGAATTTGCATTTGAATACAAAAAGCACAAGATGGGATCACCACTTTCACTATATCTATACAAACACTAGACAAGCTCAAGTAAAAAACAAGATCCACAAGTGGTATGGAATACAATGGGAGTTGACACAATCCTAGGCAAGAGATAAAGCAAATAAAAGCAAAGGCCAATGTAAAGATGATCAATAATTTCTACCACACATAAGTGGGTACCAATTGTCAAAAGACAAGAAGTATTTGGAAATAATTCCCGGTGGTAGATAGCAAGGATATCCGACATCATCTTCACACCAAACAAAAAGCAAATTGCAACTTGTAGAGCTAACATGCCACCTAGGAACAAGATAATTTACAATATCAATTCTAGGTGATAATATATCAAATGTACACATTTTCTAGGCTAGTAATATACACATAGCATATTACTCCCCCATAATGTGATACCAATTAAAGATAAACAAGAGGAAAAAACGATCCAACAAGAGATAATTAATGGACAATTTAGAATTTGAATTTCTCATGAGAAGACATACCACATAGCGACTAGATAATCTTGAAATATCAATACTAGATGGTATTACTCATGTACACACATATATAGGATTGTGAGGTGCACAAAGCACATCACTCCCCCATAATGGGATATTCCATTAATCTCTCACAAGAGCCAACTAAGAAATGAACAAGATGCAAAAGGCTCAATGCATGACACACACGTACATGATGTGCAAACCAACACACACATACTTGATTGCTCAAGATAATCAAGTTGGAAGCACAACATATACAAACACATGCAAGGAAGAAAACCAAACATGCAAAGGGGTAAGTAACTTTCAATGCAAAGGAGGAACATTGGATATAAGATAGAAACTTGATAATCTGAATGGCTTGGCTTGAGACAATAAGTGTTGGAAATATGCCCTAGAGGCAATAATAAATTAGTTATTATTATATATTTCATTGTTCATGATAATAGTTTATTATCCATGCTAGAATTGTATTGATAGGAAACTCAGATACATGTGTGGATACATAGACAACACCATGTCCCTAGTAAGCCTCTAGTTGACTAGCTCGTTGATCAATAGATGGTTACGGTTTCCTGACCATGGACATTGGATGTCGTTGATAATGGGATCACGTCATTAGGAGAATGATGTGATGGACAAGACCCAATCCTAAGCCTAGCACAAGATCGTGTAGTTCGTATGCTAAAGCTTTTCTAAATGTCAAGTGTCATTTCCTTAGACCATGAGATTGTGCAACTCCCGGATACCGCATGAGTGCTTTGGGTGTGCCAAACGTCACAACGTAACTGGGTGGCTATAAAGGTACACTACAGGTATCTCCGAAAGTGTCTGTTGGGTTGGCACGAATCGATACTGGGATTTGTCACTCCGTGTAAATGGAGAGGTATCTCTGGGCCCACTCGGTAGGACATCATCATAATGTGCACAATGTGATCAAGGAGTTGATCACGGGATGATGTGTTACGGAACGAGTAAAGAGACTTGCCGGTAACAAGATTGAACAAGGTATCGGGATACCGACGATTGAATCTCGGGCAAGTATCGTACCGATAGACAAAGGGAATTGTATACGGGATTAACTGAATCCTTGACATCGTGGTTCATCCGATGAGATCATCGTGGAGCATGTGGGAGCCAACATGGGTATCCAGATCCCGCTGTTGGTTATTGGCTAGAGAGTTTTCTCGGCCATGTCTGCATGACTCCCGAACCCGTAGGGTCTACACACTTAAGGTTCGATGACGCTAGGGTTATAGGGGAAGAATGTACGCGGTTACCGAATGTTGTTCGGAGTCCCGGATGAGATCCCGGACGTCACGAGGAGTTCCGTAATGGTCCGGAGGTAAAGATTGATATATAGGAAGTATGGTTTTGGCTACCGGAAGTGTTCCGGGCATCACCGGTAGTGTACCGGGACCACCGGAGGGGTCCGGGGGTCCACCGGGAGGGGCCACCAGCCCCGGAGGCTTGCGTGGGCCATAAGTGGGAAGGGACCAGCCCCTATGTGGGCTGGGGCGCCTCCCACCAAGGCCCAAGGCGTTCTCAAGAGGAGAGGGGGCAAACCCTAGGCGCAGATGGGCCCTAAGGCCCACCCTAGGTGCGCCCCCCTCTCCCTCCCCCTTGGCCGCCTCCCAGATGGGATCTGGGGGCTGCTGCCACCCCTAGGGAGGGAACACTAGGTGGGGGCGCAGCCCCTCCCCTCTCCCTATATATACTTGAGGTTTGGGGCTGCCCAACACATGTGATTCAATCTCCCTGTTGGCGCAGCCCTACCCCTCTTCCTCCTTGTCTCTCGTAGTGCTTGGCGAAGCCCTGCTGGAGTCCCGCGCTCCTCCACCACCACCACGCCGTCGTGCTGCTGCTGGATGGAGTCTTCCCCAGCCTCTCCTTCTCCCCTTGCTGGATCAAGGCGTAGGAGACGTCACCGGGCTGTACGTGTGTTGAACACGGAGGTGCCGTCCGTTCGGCACTAGGATCATCGGTGATTTGAATCACGACGAGTACAACTCCATCAACCCAGTTCACTTGAACGCTTCCGCTTAGCGATCTACAAGGGTATGTAGATGCACTCTCCTTCCCTCGTTGCTAGAATTCTCCATAATTGATCTTGGTGATGCGTAGAAAATTTTGAATTTCTGCTACGTTCCCCAAAAGTGGCATCATGAGCTAGGTCTATGCGTAATTTCTATGCACGAGTAGAACACAAAGCAGTTGTGGGCGTCGATTTTGTCAATTTACTTGCCGTTACTAGTCTTATCTTGATTCGGCGGCATCGTGGGATGAAGCGGCCCGGACCGACCTTACACGTACTCTTACGTGAGACTGGTTCCACCGACTGACATGCACTAGTTGCATAAGGTGGCTAGCGGGTGTTTGTCTCTCCCACTTTAGTCGGATCGGATTCGATGAAAAGGGTCCTTATGAAGGGTAAATAGAAATTGGCATATCACGTTGTGGTTTTCGCGTAGGTAAGAAATGTTCTTGCTAGAAACCTATAGCAGCCACGTAAAAACTTGCAACAACAATTAGAGGACGTCTAACTTGTTTTTGCAGCTTATGCCTTGTGATGTGATATGGCCAAAAGGATGTGATGAATGATATATGTGATATATGAGATTGATCATGTTCTTGTAATAGGAATCACGACTTGCATGTCGATGAGTATGACAACCGGCAGGAGCCATAAGAGTTGTCTTTATTTATTTATGACCTGTGTGTCAACATAAACGTCGTGTAATTACTTTACTTTATTGCTAAAGCGTTAGCCATAGTAGTAGAAGTAATAGATGACGAGACAACTTCAAGAAGACACGATGATGGAGATCATGATGATGGAGATCATGGTGTCATGCCAGTGACAACGATGATCATGGAGCCCCAAAGATGGAGATCGAGAGGAGCAAAATGATATTGGCCATATCATGTCACTATTTGATTGCATGTGATGTTTATCATGTTTTACATCTTATTTGCTTAGAACGACGGTAGCTTAAATAAGATGATCCCTCACTAAAATTTCAAGAAAGGTGTTCCCCCTAACTGTGCACCATTGCGAAGGTTCGTTGTTTCGAAGCACCACGTGATGATCGGGTGTGATAGATTCTAACGTTCGAATACAACGGGTGTACGCCAGATTTACACAACAAAAACACTTAGGTTGACTTGACGAGCCTAGCATGTACAGACATGGCCTCGGAACACGGAAGACCGAAAGGTTGAGCATGAGTCGTATAGAAGATACGATCAACATGAAGATGTTCACCGATGTTGACTTGTCCGTCTCACGTGATGATCGGACACGGCCTAGTTGACTCGGATCATGTTTCACTTAGATGACTAGAGGGATGTCTATCTGAGTGGGAGTTCATTAAATGAACTCAATTATCATGAACATAGTCTAAATTGTCTTTGCAAATATGTTGTAGATAAATAGCTCACGTTGTAGCTCCCTGTTTCAATACGTTCCTAGAGAAAGATTAAGTTGAAAGATATTGTAAGCAATGATGCGGACTAGGTCCGTAGTCCGAGGAGTGTCCTCACTGCTACACAGAAGGCTTACGTCTTTGATGCATCGCTCGATGTGCAAACCCCTACAACGTCATTTGTGGATGTTGTGAACACCTGACAGACACATCCTGATGACTACTTGATAGTTTAGTGCACCATACTTTACGGCTTAGAGTCGGGATTCCAATGACATTTTGAACGCCATAGAACATATGAGATGTTCCAAGAGCTGAAATTGGGATTTCAGGCTCATGCCCGTGTTGAGAGGTGTGAGACCTCTGACAAGTTCTTTTGCCAACAAGATGGAGGAGAATAGCTCAGCTAGTGAGCATGTGCTCAGAATGTCTGGGTGCTACAATCACTTAAATCAAGTGGGAGTTAAACTTTCATATAAGATAGTGATTGATAGAGTTCTCTAGCCACTATCACTAAGATACTAGATCTTCGTGATGAACTATGACATGCACGGGATGGAGTTGATCCCGGAGCTGTTCGCGGTGCTTAAGACCGCAAAAGGTAGAAATCAAGAAGGAGCATCAAGTGTTGATGGTTTAACAAGACCACTGGTTTCAAGAAGGGCAAGGGCTAGAAGGGAAACTTCATGGATGGCAAACCAGTTGCCGCTCCAGTCAAGGAACCCAAGGTTGAACCCAAACCCAAGACTAAGTGCTTCTATTGTAAGGGGGACGGCCACTGGTAGCGGAATTACCCCAAATGCATGGTAGATAAGAAGGCTGGCAACTTCAACAAAGTATATACGTGTTATTAATGTGTACCTCACTAGTACTCCTGGTAGCACCTGGGTATTGGATACCGGTTCAGTTGCTATTATTGGTGACTTGAAGCAAAAGCTACGGACTAAACGAAGACTGGCTAAGGGCGAGGTGACGATGTGTGTTGGAAGTGTTTCCAAAGTTAATAAGATCACCATTGCACGCTCCATCTGCCTTCGGGATTAGTATTGAACCTAGATAAATGTTATCAGGTGTCTACGTTGAGCATGAATATGATTAGATCATGTTCATTGCAATACGGTTATTCATTTAAGTTAGAGAATAATGGTTATTCTGTTTACATGAATAATACCTTCCATGGTCATGCACCCTATGTGAATGGTTCAGTGAATCTCGGTCGTAGTAATACACATGTTCACGCCAAAAGATGTAGATAGTACCACTTTCTTGTGGCACTATCGCTTAGGTCATATTGGCGTAAGATGCATGAAGAAACTCCATTTCAATGGATGTTTGGAGTCACTTGATTTTGAATCGCTTGACACATGCAAGCCATGCCTCATAGGCAGGATGACTAAGACCCTATTTTCAGGTACAATGAAACGGACAAGTGACTTGTTGGAAATCATACATGCTAATACGTGTGATCCAATGAGAATTGAAGCATGTGGTGGATATCACTATTTTCTCATCTTCACTGACGATTTGAGTAGATATAGGTATATTTAGTTAATGAAGCACAAGTCTGAAACGTTTGAAAAGTTCAAGCGATTTCAGAGTGAAGTTAAGAATCATCATAACAAGAAGATCAAATTCCTACGATCTGATCAATGAGAATTTCTGAGTTATGAGTTTGGCAAACACTTAAGACATTGTGGAATTGTTTCACAGTTGAAGCCACCTGGAACACCACAGGGTAATGGTGTGTCCGGACGTCGTAATCGAACCTTATGAAATATGGTGCGATCTATGATGTCTCTTACCGATCTACCGCTATTATTTTGAGGTCATGCATTAGAGACAACTGCATTCACTTTAGATAGGACACCATATAAGTCCGTTGAGACGACATCATATGAACATTGGTTTGGCAAGAAACCAAAGTTGTCGTTTCTTAATGTTTGGGGCAGCAATGCTTAAGGCTTCAGCCGGAGAAGCTCGAACCCAAAGCGGACAAACACATCTTCATAGGATACCCAAAGGTTACAGTTGGGTATACCTTCTATATCAGATCCGAGGACAAATTGTTTGTCGCTAAGAACGGGTCCTTTCTCGAGAAGGAGTTTCTCTCGAAAGAATTGAGTGGGAGGAAGATAGAACTTGATGAGGTTGTTGAACCTTTATTTCAACCAGAAAGTGATGCAACACAAAAAGATGTTTTCTGTGGTGCCTACGTCTGTCGAATAGGAAGTTAATGATAGTGATCATGAAGCTTCAGATCAAGTTGCTATCGAACCTCGTAGGTCGACAAGGATATGTGCTACTCCTGAGTGGTGCGGTGATCCTGTCTTAGATATCATGTTGTTAGACAACAATGAACCTACGTGCTATGGAGAAGCAATGGTGGGCTCGTATTCCGACAAATGGTTAGAAGCCATGAAATCCGAGATAGGATCCATATATCAGAACAAAGTATGGACTTTGGTGGACTTGCTCGTTGATCGGCAAGCCATTGAGATAAATGGATCTTTAAAGAAGAAGACAGAAATGGGTGGTAATGTTACCGTCTATGAAGCTCGATTTGTGGGAAAGAGTCTTCTCACAAGTTCAAGGAGTTGACTACGATGAGAATTTCTCACCCGTAGCGATGCTTAAGTCCGTCGGAATCATGTTAGCATTAGCTGTATTTTTCGATTATGAAATCTTACAGATGGATGTCAAAACAAGTTTTCTTACCAGTTTTCGTAAGAAAAGTTGTATGTGATACAATAAAAGGTTTTGTCGATCCTAAGGATGCTAAAAGGTATGCTGGCTCCAGCAATCCTTCTATGGACTAGAGCAAGCATCTCGGAATCGGAATATATGTTTTGATGGAGTGATCAAAGCTTTTAGGTTTATACAATGTTTGCTAGAAACTTGTATTTA